>NW_028319068.1:45000-345000 GCF_062004578.1 Staurois parvus
TTAACCGGCTTCTCTGGCATTCTTCAAATGGTAATGAAGGTCGTGTTAATCCCAATTGCATGGGTTCGGGCATGTCGGTAGTTTCCGAGTTCCGATTTTCAACAAGCGGAGTAGAATGGGCCGGAACACGAGGTAGTACCCATGTACTGGACTTTTCTAGCCTGCGTTCCCGCAATCTGCGGTCGATCTGGATGGCCAGAGTTATTAGGTCTTCTAAGGTATCAGGTATGCCCACTCGAGCTAGCTCGTCCTTCAGTGGCTCGGATAACCCCATGCGGAACTGGTGACGCAGGGCTGCATCATTCCATTGGGTGTCCCCCATCCAGCGTCTGAAATCAGAAGTGTACTCTTCCGCTGCTCTGCGACCTTGTCTGAGTGTATGCAGAGCCGTTTCTGCCGAAGCTGCCCACTGCGGATCGTCGTATAACAACGCCATTGCCTTAAAAAATGTCGTTACCGAACTCAGATGCGGATGGCGGGTCTCAAGTAGTTGGTGGGCCCAGCCCTGGGGTTCATCTTGCAGTAGGGATATAATGAACCCTGACTTCACGGATTCTGCAGAGAATGTCCGCTGCTGCAGATCAAAGTATAATTGGCATGCATTGCAGAATGCCCGGAATCTTCCTCAATCCCCATTGAAACGTTCCGGTGTCGGTACGCAGGGTTCAGGTGGAGGTATTGAGACCACTGCTCTGACAGGAGGTTCCGAGGGGTTCCTGGCTGAAGACGGAGTAACCGGGTTCTGAGAAGTGGATGCTGGCGAGGCTAGCGTCTGAATACGACCCTGTAGCGTTTGAACTGCTTGGGTAAGCACTGCCAGATGTTGGCATATATCGGCCAACGGGGATGGTCCTCTTCCAGGCTCAGTCATGAGCTCTCTAGCTACCCACAGAACAGAATTCCCCAGGGCGCGGGGTCTAAGCCTCAATCTGCTTGTTCACCAGAGCCCCTGATGGTGGGGATGGACTTGGAGCAGACTGAGACCAGGTCGCGGCCCCTGAGTACACCCGACTGTGGTAGAGGGAACCACCGGAGGTATGTAATAAAAGAGGGCCTGATGTGAAAAGACTGGCAGGCCCAGGCAGCAGTGACTGGATCCGTGCAGGATGAATGGACGGGTGACAGTATACGTATAGCGTAGCCAGACGGGCCAAGTCGGTAACAGCGGAGGCAGAACGGTACAGAGTAGCAGACAGAGAGTAGTCAGGTCACAAGCCAGGTTCAGCAACAGGAGATCCAGTAATCGGGAGTAGGCAGAAGAGACGTCAGGACGAAGAATGTCAGTGCAGGAGACGGTCAGCAGGGATCAGGATCAAGCAGGGTCGGCAACAAAGTAAATCTAACAGGAACAGACGAACAGGGAACAGGGAACAAGACCATACGGCAACTTGCCTATACACAGGGCTGGTTTAAATAGCATGCCCTGCGCTGTCATTGGTGCCAGGCACGTGTCCACGATCGCGAGTGCGCATGCGCGGCCGCCGCAGTTGCCTAAGTCCTAGTGCCCGCCGGCTAGTGCGCATCGGCGTTCTGCGCATGCGCCGACCTGTGTGCCGCCGCGAGCCCCGAGGTTCCTGACACCAGGTCATCAGCTAAATACATTGCAGGCTTCGGAAGTTCACCTCTTCTCTCTGACACTCCACTTTTGTGGACAGGCCCTCGGTGTCCTCATGTCCAACACAGGGCCAATGGTCCTGCCTTGTACTTGGTGATGCCATTGTGCAATCACTGGCCAGAGCATCTTAGGGAAGAGGCTTTGGGGGAGAGACAGTTGTACAGCAGGAGCAAGCAATAAGGTAAAAGTATTACAATTTATTCCTCTACCCCTAAACTTAATGGGAATATAACCCTTGCAGTGCTGGGGGGGGGGTGCTGCAAGGGTGTGTGTTTTGGCATTCAGCTTTAAGCTGTTTCTTTAAGAAGAGCCAATACAGGAGGACGCTGGAGTATAAATGGGTGGATCTAGTTAATTCTGGTCCTGTAGCAGTGGCTGTCTTTTAAATGTGTATAGTGAGAGAATTTCCCTATAGAGGTTGCCCCACAGCCTACAGTGTTGACAGGAGTTGCTCTAGGAGACAGAAGAGATTTGGTAAGTGCAGAGCTCAACTGCATCAGTTGTATTAATGTGTGTTGTAAATAAATCAGGTATACTCCTTCACAAAAAAATAAGAAGCAAAGAGGGCGCACATGCCTAGTGCATGATCCCCAACAACTTTATTATGGGGTGACAGACAACACATATTTACTCACAAGCCTAATTGAACAGATAGCATAATATAAAACACAGTTCCAGAAATCAACTCTCAGAGCCACTGCTCTGAGGAATGGGGCCAGCTGACATTGTCATCTACACATTTGAGGTATCTGGAGAGCTAACTTCTGGAACTGTTTTATATTATTCCATCTGTTCAATTAGGCTTGTGAGTACATATATGTTGTCTGTCACCCCTAAATAAAAGTGTTGGGATAATGCACTAGGAGTTTGCACCCTCTTTGTTTCTTGTGTTCTTTGTACAGTGATGGATTCCCCAATCTGAGGAGGGCTGCAATGTTTGTCCCTTCCAGCCCTGGTTGCATAGTAGTTTTGCACATGTGGTTTTTATGGCAGGAGTCCTTGCAATTTCAGAGCACTGAAATGTCAAGTCTTTATTCTTTCTGATACTCCTTAGCAACATTATGTAATTTGTACCTTGTATTTTCCTTTTTAATATTCTATATTTTGCCAATTAAATTGGCTAATTATAATATTTTTGGATACTCAGGTATTGCAGGGCTTGGATTACCTACACACCAAATGTAAAATCATCCATACAGACATTAAGCCAGAGAATATATTAATGTGTGTGGGGGAAGGGTACATCAGACGATTGGCAGCAGAGGCTACTATGTGGCAGCAGTCTGGGGAACCTCCACCCTCTGGATCTACTGGTGAGTAGGAAATCCTGTTCTAGAATATTCCTTTACTTACATCACATAACTTACTACACTTCAGTGTACTTCCTAATGTATTAACATCACAACCAGTGCCAATACATCTCTCTAATCAGCCTATTACTGCACTCACTCCAACTGCACTCCAGACACTTTTATCCACTCACCAATAACTGAACATTACTGGATTGTATCTCTTGAATACTGTCAACTCACAGCATATTTCATGGTGTTTTCTTAAATCTTGCTTTTCTCTGCTTTTCTGTTTCTTTTGCTGGGTTTTATCAGTCAGCTCTGCACCTCCTTCCTTCCAGAACTTGGTAAGTTAACAGGTTGAGCATCCTCATAAGGCTCACCATGTTTGACACAGACTGTACTACCTTTTTATGGACAAAGTAGTTGCCGTATGAAAGCTGAGTTATCAAACACTATTAGAGTGCAAATAAATATATTGATTTAACGGTTTCCTAAAACATTTACGTTTAAGGCATTCCATGAATGCTAACGGACATACTTGCTTGTGCTCTCAACTGAATTGTCAAGCCACCAAATGGCTGGTGTCATAGACTGACCACATGTGCAGTACCATGGCAACTGCAGATCAAACAAAGGCTAAGATAGGAGGGTTTTGTTATACTTTAAAAACTGGAAAGTTACATAGTTTAAAATTTATCATCCATGTCCTGCAGGAATCCATCCAGTAGAGTAATGTCCGCCGTAGGTGGTGGACCCCCTGTCCCAGAATGCTGTAAATGGTTAGGAGTCCCAGGCCCCATCGCCCAAACTGGAACCAGAGGTGTCTGTAACCAGCATGCGCTGCAAGCCAGGCGGATGTGACCTCACACAGGAGGAAGTTCAACACTCAGGAAGGAGAAAGCAAGGCTATGCTCTCGGAGCTGACTGCTCCTTCTACAGGCCTAAGGATGAATTACCTGACGTGTTCTATTTATAGGGCCAAGAACACCTGGAGGACTACAGAGACCAGCAGACCATAACAATAACGATTAATAAAAAAAAGTATATATTGCACCATAAATTACATTAAAGAGCACATGAATATTTACAGACAGTAGGGATCCTGTGATACACTTTGGGATATTTCCCATTGTCGATGCTAGTCTGGAGTGTTCAGTCTGTGATGTTTCCTCTTCATAAAACATGATTTACCTGCAGAATCTTGTGAATTCCATACGGAATTCAGGTGGTTATAAATGCATGTTTGCAGTGTAAACTGTATTCTTTTATATACATTTTTTTTTTTTTTAGGTATACTAGCATACTAAACCTTACTGGAATTCAAGTGTTCATATAGAGGATTTACAGTTTGTGACAAACATGTCATATATTTTAAATGTGTGAGATTCTATGTTTTAGTTTACTTGCTTATTTTTATGTATTGTAATGTGTGTCTGTGTAAGCCTTGTTGGGTACACTGTAAAGAAAAAAAGCAAAATTGCTGATCGCTATGTAATTAGCTAGAAAGGTACATGTGGAATTTAAAATTGCCTTAAACAGATTGCCCACTGACCTAATTAAAACTGAATTCTGCTTCTAACATTTTAGTCCTCATGCACACTGGATGTTTTTACAGCTGCTGTGTTTGACTTTTGGCATTTGTTTCTGCAGCCACTAAACTCCCCAGCATGTTATCCTATGTGTCCATGCACACATAGACTGTAATCAGCGTTTTTTGGCTGGAAAAAAAACAAGAACTAGTAGGTTTCTAGAGGAGTTTTTTAGCTGTAAAAACGCTCTAATGCTGAAAAACACAGCAAAACGCGGTAAAACATGGTAAACTGTGGCAAACTAGTTGTTTTGGACTTTTGAGCAAAAAAAAAAAAAAATGCAGCAAATGGCCACTAAACGTTAATGCAAAAATACTGAAAAACTCATGGTTTTTAACGAGACTTTACACAGCTAACGTTACCAATGTTATTACAATGCCAAGTGTGCATGGAGCCTTAAAGCCTGACTCTGGCCTTAATCCTCCATATCCCAGTGCCTCCCGCCCCTTTGTATGTTTTCCTTTTTTAATATACTTACCTTTTCCAGATTTCTTCAAAGCCAGCCATGTAATGTAAAGTGGTTGTAAGCCCTTACATATACCCAGTGAAGTGACTGGCCTCAGGTGATACACAGAGATTAAATAATTCCTATATAAGTTGTACCTGTCTATCTGCAGTCTTCTCTTCTCTACATCTGTTCTGGGTGCTGAATTTATAAAGCTTGTCTGAGAGTTCAGAAATCAGGGGCTGGACAGTTGAAATTACACACTGCAGAGCTTAGTGAGGACAGCTGATTGGAGGGAAAATCCACCTCCCCCCTCCACACAGCTCACAGGAACAGAACTGAGGCTGTCAATCTGCTGGAGGTGCTCCCCCTGTTGCCATTTTTCTCTTCATGTCAAGAAAACTTTTCAGAAAAGACTCATGCTGATAGCAGAGGAATGAGGCAGTGAACAAAAATGACACTTAGTGCTCTTAAAGTGGTTCTAAAGGCTCAAGGTTTTTTACCTGCATGCATTTACCTGAGCCCCATCTCAATCCAGCGATGTCCATGAGAGCCTCCATTCTCTGGGGCCCACTCATGATTGTCTGAGGCAGCAGTGGGAGCCACTGGCTTCCGCTGCTGTTAATCTCAGCCAGTGAGCCAATCAGGAGAGGTAGGGAGCAGGGCAAGCCACAGCTCTGTGTGTGAATGGACACACAGAGCCGAGGCTCAGGAGTGCACCTGCTCAAGTGCCCCCATAGGCTGCTTGCTGTGGGGGCACCTGACAGGAGGGAGGGGCCAGGAGCGCTGCCAGGGAACCCAAGAAGAGGATCTGGGCTGCTCTGTACAAAACCACTGCAAAGAGCAGGTTATTATGATATGTTTAATTAAAAAACAAAATGACTTTAGTACTACTTTAATTGGGACAAGTATACACTATAGAGAAATATGCTTTGTTTATATTTCATGTCTAAGGTTTACAGTCCCTTTAAAGTGGAACTAAATCCATCGATTTAACTGTTTCCTAAGACCGTTACATGCAATGCATGTCATGAATGAGAACTATCAGAGTTAAATACCATAGGAGATCAGTGCTGCTCCAAGCCCGCAGTATCAGTCTCCCAGCGGTTTTCAGGCTGTAGTCAGGTGCTGGCAAAGACAAACCACATTTTGTTCCAAGATACAAGAAAGCATAAAAATATCGCCATACACTGTAATCCACTCTGATGTGAAGTAATGAAAGACAGGCTTCAGCTCAAGTCCCCATCCATTACTCATGTCCCTCTGATGTGTTTCATCCACATTGGGTTTAGTCATAGAGGTAACTTGGAATTTCTTTTAAAAGAAATGAGAGAAATATGATATGCCATTGCTGACCTCTTCTGAAAATACTAGTTCCATGCCTATGACCCTTTGGCTTTAATACTTTCTAAGTAACTGACCTGGAACAAATATGCAGATCAGGATTTGTGCCATGATATGCTGTATTTTTGTTCAGGGTCTTTTTTTTGTTTGTTTTTTAACCACCTCAGTGCAGGGCACTTTTACCCCCCTTCCTGCCCAGACCATTTTCAGCTTTCAGTGCTCTCACACTTTGAATGATAATTACTCATGCAATATTGTGTTAAAAAAAACTACAAAAATTTCATTTGGATACAAATTGAGCTTTCTTTTGGTGCAATTTATTAAGCACTGGGATATTTATTTTTTTGTGCTATAAATGAAAAAAAGACAGAGCATTTGGAAAAAATAATGTTCTTTGTTTCTGTTATAACATTTTGCAAGTAAGTAATTTTTCTTCATACATTTTGGGCAAAGTTTATACTGCTACATTGCTTTGGTAGAAAAAAAACAAATCCATGTATATTACTTGGTCTTTTTTAAAGTTATAAAGTCTACCAGCTATGGTACTGATCACGGAATATTGATTACACCTGATGTACTAATGGTCTCTCATTTCCTGAGACACTAACAAGCCAGTACAGTACAAATATGCACCAAATGACCTCTTTTTGGAAAGTAGACATTCCAAGGCATTTAGTAAGAGGCATGGTGAGTTTTTTGAAGCTGTATTTTTTTTTCCCACTTTTTTGGAAAATGAAAAAAGTAAATAAAATTAGTTTTTTTCACACAATTGTCATATTAACAGTTTATTCTTTCACATGGCATATGCATACTTGCAACTACACCTCAAAACACATTCTGCTACTCCTCATGAGTATGGGGATACTACATGTTTGAGACTTTTTCACAGCCTAGGCACATAGAGAGGTCCAACATTCATGGAGCACTGTCAGGTGCTCTAGGTGACTACCTAATACATTTTTGAAGGCCTTGGAGCACCAGGACAATGGAATTGCCTACAAAATTACCCCATTTTGAGAAGTAAACACCCCAACATATATTCTGTGAGGCATAATGAGTCTTTTGAACATGTCATTTTTTTCCACAAGTTTTTGGAAAATGTAGAAAGAAAAGGAAATGTCCATTTATAAGGTATTTATAACACATAACATGTAGATACCAAAAATTAACTCCTCTTGAGTAACATGTACAGTATGATATTTTTCCCCAGCCTGGCCACATACAGAAGCCAAACATCCAAGTAGCACCTTTAAGTGTTCTAGAGGCAAAAATTGCACATCTAATTTCCTGACAACCTAACACGATTTGGAAGGTGCTGGAGCACCAGGAAAGTGGAAACACCCACAAAAGGGCTCCATTTTGTAAAGCAAACACTCCAACGTATTTTTTTGTGAGGCATAATGAGTCTTTTGAACATGTCATTTTTTTAAATAAAAAGGAAGAAAATGAAAATGTATTTTTTTAACACAAAGTTGGTCATTTATAAGATATTTCTAACACACAGCATGTACATAACAAGAATTAGACCCCAAAATACATTCTGCTACACATGTGGGGAAACCACATGTGTGAGATTTTTTCACAGCCTAGCCAGATAGAGAGGCCCAACATCCAAGTAGCATCTACAAGCATTTTAGGGGCATAAATTTCACATTTAATTTCCTGACTACCTATTACACGTTTTGAAAGCCCTGGAGTACCAGGACAATGGAATTACCCACAAAATGACCCCGTTTTGGACAGCAAATACCTCAATGTATATTCTATGAGGCATAATGAGTCTTTTGGACATGTCATTTTTTTTCCACAATTTTTCAGAAAATATGGCAAGAAAATGAAAGCATGTATTTTTTTTTTTACACAAAGTTGTCAATTTATAAGATATTTCCAACACATAGCATGTACATACCAAGAATTACACCCCAAAGTACATTCTACTACTCCTGAGTATGAGGATACCACATGTTTAAGACTTTTCCACAGCCTATCCACATCCAGAGGCCCAACAGCTAAGTAGCAGCTTCAGGCTTCTAACACATAGTATGTATATGAATGGCACCCCAAAATACATTCTGCTGAGCAAAGGGTAAACAAAAGATTACCTGTGGTTTTGGTACTGTAGTTGTCCACAGAGGAAAGCATTGGTCCAGGTAGCAGGCAGGAACGTGGTCAGCAAAAAATCGCCCAGGGAGCACGCAGGAATTCTGTTCATAATCATTACAGGCATCAAGCAGACATATTGCCGGCACAGCCAAAGGAATTATCTAGGCAGCAGGCAGAGACATGGTCAGCACAGTTAAAGTATTGGTCCTGGCAGTAGGCAGGAACATGGTCCATAAGCAGACAGTACAGGTAGCAGGCAGTAGTGTTGTCAGTTCAGGTGGCAGGCAGAGGCATGGTTGATTAACAGACCAGTGTCAGATGGTAGAAGACAGAAACATCAGGCTTACGGAATTGGTCAGGTAAGACCTGGACAGAGGTAGAGGCTTCTTCCCACTCAAATCTCTTTGAATCCTCCAGTATGCAGACCCTAATCCAAGAATTACCAAAACCTGGAGAAAGCCAAAAACCTTTGTTTTCTTCACTCGGAAAAACTATTCTGGAGCTCCTCACATACGTGAGACCCCTGTGTTGTTTTGAATCCCACTAATACAGTGGCAGGGCAAAAGATAAGTTCAGGAGGAAGGCAAAAAGTATGGTCAATTTTTTTTTTTTTTTTTTTTTAATTTAAATATTTATTAAATTTTTCATATTAATACAAAAGTCCCAAAACAGGGAAAAAAAAAATTCTCAATACAAATAAACATTTATAACATTTCTATCTTTCCCTTATTAAAAAAAAAAAAAAACTCTTTTCTTTCCCATCCCACTATCTCCCCTTCCCGCCCCTCATCCCCCCTCTTCCCTCTGCAGACTCCAATCCATTCTGATCTAATAAGGCTTATCCATTTTATTGTTAACCTCTTAGTTTATATTTTCTTATATTTCTCCTTCAATCTTGCTCTTTCCCACTTTTCCCATCTCCTAGAATACACTCCCATCCTATCTTCATGCATATGGTATGATTTTTCCATTCTACCAATCTGGTTCACTCTGTTAATCCAGTCTTCCTCCTTCGGTACCTCGGCTCTTCTCCAAAACTTGGGTATCAGCCCTTTCGCTGCATTCAAGAAGTACCAAATACCTGAATCTTTATGTTTATTTACAGATGTCTCTACCTTGTGTAGGAGGCACGTCGATGGGTCTAACCCTATGTCAATTTCGGTTATTTCCTCAATCAGTTTAACTATTATCTTCCAAAAGGCCTGAATTTTCGGACATTCCCACCATATGTGAAACACCGTGCCAATCTCTCCACATCCTCTCCAACACTTATTTGAGTTTTCCCCATTCATCTTATGCTCTACACTCGGTGTAATGTGCCATCGTGTCATACACTTGTAATTAACCTCAACCTCTCTCATACTAACATTATCGTGTATCAATCTAAACATCTTTCTCTGTCTATCTTCGTCAAACTCAACTCCCATGTCCCTTTCCCATTTTGTAATAAAAGTTGACTTTGTGTTTGTGTCTAATTCTGTGAGTATTCTATACACTTTTGAAATACCGTGTTTCCCATCACCTCGTGTCCCCAACAACCTTTCAAACATATTCCACTCCTGTTTTATTCTCAGGGGTTTCGGTAGATTTCCAATAAAACATTTCAATTGATGATACTTCCACTCATCTATTCTAATAAAAATATCTCCCTTCTTCTCTATTAAATCTTTAAGTGATCTCAGTTCCCCTTCCACCAAGACATCACTCAGTTGGGTGTCCTCCTTTCTAAACCATCTCCCTGATATCTTATTCTTTCCCGGGGGGAAATACTCAGTATTTGTGAGAGGCATTAATATAGAATTGAATTCCCATTTCATGTTTTTGTGTAAAGTGTCCCATACCCTAAAAACATTTAATGTGTACATACTTGTGCTTTCTTTAATTCCCCTAAACTGTGTTGGGACCCATATCATCTGACTCAATCTAGTGCCACTAAGATCATTTTCAATTGTTACCCAACTTTTCCCCTTATGGTTAAATGTCCAGTCATATATTCTTGCCAAAACCACTGCTTTATAATATCTCTTGACATCTGGTAGACCCATTCCCCCTTTCTCTTTAGTTCTACTCAATGTTTCATATGCTATTCTGGGTTTCTTATTCCTCCATATATATTTTGTCAACATTCCTTTCATTATCTTAAAGAAGGCCTCTGGAATTTTAATTGGTACCATTTGAAATCTATACAGTATTTTAGGCATAATTACCGTTTTGACTAGGTTTATACGTCCTATCCAGGCTGGGTTTCCTCCTTCTAATCTTTTTAAATCTTCCCTGATCTCATTTATCAAAGATATATAATTTAATCTATACAAGTTCTTAAGTGAGGCAGTAAGCTTTATTCCTAGATACTTTATCTCTTTTTCTCTCCATATAAAGGGGAATTCTTTTTGTAGTTTTTCTTTTTCATTCTTTGGTATATTAATATTCAGGATCTCTGTTTTCGTTGGATTAATTTTTAAGTTTGAAAGTTCACCGTACTCCTTCAGAATCTTCATTATATTTGGGAGAGTTATTCGAGGATTCCCCACATAGAACAATAAGTCGTCCGCAAAGGCCGCTACTCTATGTTCTGTGGTTTCTATCTGTATTCCCTTTACCGATCCACTATTTCTTATTATTGACAACAGAGGTTCGAGTGACAATACATATAACAGAGGGGACAGTGGACAGCCCTGTCTTGTCCCATTAGACATTCCAATGGGTTCTGATCTCTCCCCGTTTACCGTGATGATTGCAGTAGGCTCACTATATAATTTGCTTATCCACTCTCGCATTCTATCGCCTATCCCCAGCACTTTTAAATTATCCATCATGAAGCCCCAGTCCACTCTATCGAATGCCTTCTCTGCGTCAATCGACAAGAGCACCACCGGGGCTTTCCCTTTTCTACTCTTCTGAATAAGCATCAGGGTTCTCAAGCCGTTATCTCTACCTTCTCTCCCTGGTACGAAGCCCACCTGATCTCCATGGATCCATTCAGGCATCAGATCCCTCAACCTGTTTGCTAACACCTTTGCATACAGTTTAGTGTCAGTGTTCAGTAATGAAATAGGTCTATAGCTGGAGCACTGAGATGGATCTTTTCCTTCCTTATGAATAAGTACTACATGGGCCTGTAGGGATTCTCTCCTCATTTCCGTCCCACCTCCCAGAGCATTCATATATTTCTCCAGCTTGGGGAGCAATACCTCACTGAATTTCTTATAGTACCTAACTGTATAACCATCCGGGCCTGGGCTTTTTCCCCCCCCTGTGCTTTTCAATGCTCTTTTAATTTCTTCCTGGGAGATTTCTGCATCTAGGGATTTCAACTGTACTTCACTTAGTTTTGGTAATCCCGCATTTTTTAAGTATGTCATCTTTTTTTTATTAATTTCCTCTTGGGCTTCTTTTGGAGGGCCTTGGGTACTGATATTATATAATTTCTTATAATACTCCGTAAACACTTTAATAATCTCTTTATTTGAGTGGACCAACTCCCCCTTTGAACTTTTTATCTTTTCTATGTAGTTCCTATTTTTCTTTTTATTCAAGGCTCTCATTAAATATCTTCCTGGTCTGTCTCCCCATCTATATCTTTCGTTCAAAACCCTGTTGTATACTCTTCTCTTCTCCTCCTCCATCAACCTCTCTAGCTCATCTTTTTTATCCACTAGCTTCTGTCTCGTATCTATTGTTATTTTCTTCTTATGGATCTGCTCCAGTTCCAATATTTCTTTTAAGAGCCTACTGACCCTCTCTCTTCTTTCCTTTTTTTTCCTTGCACCTGCCGCGATCAAGATTCCTCTTATAAATACCTTGTGGCTTTCCCAAACTGTAGCTATCGATACTCCCTCTGTTTCGTTCTCCTTAAAATATACCTTAATCTCTTTCTCGATTTTTTGAACTATATCCTCATCCAGAAGAAGAGCCTCGTTTAACCTCCACCCCAATCCTCCAGTCCACCTTCCTCCCCATCTCATTTTCATCACAACCGGAGCATGATCCGAGAACGTCCTTGTTTCTATGTCGATTTTAACCAGATGATCTATCAGTTGGTGGTCTATTAAGATGTAGTCTAATCTCGAGTATATCTCGTGTGCATTCGAGAAGAAGGAATAGTCTCTGTCTTTCATATGCGTTATTCTCCAGATGTCCACTAGTTGGTATTCATGCATCGCTTTTTTCAAAGCTCTCAGAGACCTACTCCCCTCTCTTTGCACAGAAGAGGTATTATCCTTTTGTGGGTCCATACAGAAATTTAGGTCTCCAGCTACTATCAAACGCCCTTTTTTAAATTCCATTAATTTTTTTAACAGACCCTTCATATATATCTCCGGATTTTTATTAGGGCAGTATATATTGGCTAAAGTGCACTCAATCCCCTGAAGTTTACCTTTTAAGAATAAAAACCTCCCCTCTGGGTCGGTTCTTCTATCCTCCAGCTCAAATCTCGTATTCTTTGCCAAACCTATTGCAACCCCTTTTGCTCTTTTACTTGGAGAATCTGCATAGTACCATGTTGGATAGTATTTGGATCTCAGTTTTACATTTGCCTCTATCTCAAAGTGTGTCTCCTGTAAAAATACCACTGACGTCGCCCTATGATGTAACTCATTAAACAACCTAAATCTCTTCCCTGGGCAACTCAGCCCGTTCACATTATATGTTATAAACTGTATTTCTTCCATCGTTCCCAATTGGCTCCATCCCTCTTCCTGATTGCCTTTTCCTCTTTATCTCTTCTGTCTTGCAGAGTATTGACCCCGTACCTCCTCCCCTCCCTCCCTCCCCTTCCTCCCTCCCACCCAGCTTCCATCCCTCCCAACTTCCCTCCCCTCCCTCCCACCCCCCCCCCCTCTTTTTAGGCCTACTATTTGCCTACTAATCATTTGTGGAAATACAATCCACCTTTGATTTAATCTCAGGGCAAAAAAAATAAAGAACTCCACCCATGGACCACTTTTCCCCCTTCTCCAACCTCCCCCTCAACCCCTAACTCCTCCCTGAATATCTCAATAATAGTGGTTAGGAGACGGTTGGGAGAAGGCAGAAAAAGACAGGAGGGAGGGAGAGAGACAAAAAAAAAAAAAAAAAAAAAAAAAAACCCCACGTTATCTCTCTCCCTCTCCCCCTCCCCCCCCCCTCCCCCCGCCTCCTCCCTCCAACAGGCTGCCAGCGCTCCTTTCCTTTTATTCTAATTTCCCAGTGTTCTTCTTCCCAACCAGGGATCTCCAGTCTTTGTAGTTTAAGTCTATCACAAAAATACTGCAAATCTTCTGGGAACCTGAGATATGCTGTAGTTCCATTTCTCCACCCTATTAGGCACTCAGGGGTCCCCCATCTATATTGGACGTTCTGTTCTTTCAATCTTTCCAAAAGAGGTCTAAGGATTCTCCTTCTCCACAGAGTCTCTGATGACAAATCCGCATATATCTGTATTTCTTTTCCTTCGTACATGATTACTGATTTTCCCTTAATCCTTTTCCAAATTTTATCTTTATCTAGGAAGTCACAAAATTTAACAAGTATATCTCTTGGCCTTTCCTTTCCCGAATTTCCTTGGAATTTTCCTTGTCTAAAGATTCCTTCCATTTTAATCCTTTCCATATCAGTATTGTCCATTATGGAGTTTAATATTTTACAGACCACCTCTTGCAAATTTTCTCCTTTTGAATTCTCTGGGACTCCTCGTATCCTAATGTTTCTCCTCCTATTCCTATTTTCTTGTATCTCAGTCTTATAGCGCAGTTTTTCTTGGGCTTTCCCTATATTAATTATTTCTTTTTCTAATTCAGAGATAATTTGGGATTGTTTTTTAACTTTTTCCTCCGTTTCTTCCACTCTCACCAAGAGATGTCCCAGATCATTTTGAATATTTACAATTTCTTGTTTTATTGTTTTTTCCAGACCTTTAAACATTTCTGCCATTTCCTTTTTATTTGGTATTTGTAACTCTGTCTCCATCACTGTATTAGCTGATATTTGTTGGCTACTAATGTCAAGGCCTAGTGATAGTCTAGGGCTACATTCCAGACTTAGGTCTACTTCTCCTTTTCCACTATTTCCCTGAGATCTTTCTGGAGTTATATTTCCCTGGGAGGTATATTTTTTAATGGTACCGGTCTGAGTCCCTTTAGGCCCACTTCCTTTTGCATTTTTATTTTTCATTCTTCTATGAATCTTATTCTTCTTTATAGGCTCGGGGTTATGGAGAGACAATTATTAATAAACAAATCGCACCTTATCCACTCACTTGGTTTTCACACTTTTCTTTCGTTTACCCTCTTCTCTTTTCCACTCCTTTACATTCCCCAGTCAAGGGGGGTCCCCTTTTTACTCTCATACACTTCTTCCCCTAAGCAGTTTACAACAGGGGACCATACTTATCAAGTGTCGACCAAAGTCACTCACCCTCCTCGTGTCACTCTTCCTCTCGTGACCCGGCTAGGAGCTCTCTTCCACTGTTGTTCGGCTGGGCAGTGTGTGTATTTAGAGGGCTCCCAAGTGTATCTTCCACCTTTGTCTCTCCAATCCCCAGTGTCTTTCCTTCACAGACAGGGCTCTGAACAGTGGGCCAATCAGCAGGACCCCGAACAGTAGACCACCAAGTATGCCTCCATGTAGTTGGCCAGCGGTCAGGTCTTCGGCTAATAAGCCGGCAGGCAGATCTCCGGGTAAGGACCGACCACCAGGGCTCCGGGTTCTAGGTTTAACATAGGGGACTGCAGATCGAGAGCTAGCTAGCTGGGCACCAGATAGTCTGCCGGCAGACAAAAGTCCGGTTATTTGACCCGCAACAGGACTTCATTTAGTGAGCCCGTAAGCCGGGCAGCTGCTCTCCCTCCGCTCCGAACACCGGCCGGCTTCCTGGTCTCCCAGCACTGCTTAGCGGCTGACCACGTGGCCGCACCGCTCCTCCACGTCTCCGAGCAACCAGACACGCCCTCGCCACCAAGCACCGCATCCGAACCCCGTCTCCCAGACTAGTTCTCCCACAGCTCTTCCGTCCATCCAGCGGGGACCACCCTGCCGCAGCAACCCCTTTCACCACGTTTCCTCGTCACAGGTAGGGGTTTGGGGAGGTCGGGTGGAGGAGATTGTCCGAGAGCTCCTACATCGGGCTCTCCTCAGCCGCCATGGTTAGGCTCCGCCCCGCAAAAGTATGGTCAATTAACAGGCCGAGGTCAATTCACGTGGAATGCAGAAATGTGGTTGATAGTTTAACCACTTGCCATCCTGAGGATTTACCCCCCTTCCTGACCAGGCTTCTTTTTGCTTTTTGGCACTGCACTATTTCAACTGGTAATTGTGCGTTCATGCAATGCTATACCCAAACTAAATTTATGTCCTTTTTTTTCACACAAATAGAGCTTTCTTTTGGTGGTACTTGATCACCTGTGCGCTTTTTATTTTTTGCAATATAGACAAAAAAAGACTGAAAATTTTGAAAAAAAACTATTTTTTACTTTCGGCTATACAAAAATATATAGTAAACTCAAAGTTAGTCATAAATTTAGGCCAAAATGTATTCTGCTACATGTTTTTGGTAAAAAATCCCAATAAGTGTATATTGATTGCTTTGTGCAAAAGTTATAGCATCTACAAACTATGGTATAGATAGATACTGCAAGTTACGCCATTTTTTGCTATACAGTGCTGCACTAGTTTAACTGGCAATTGCGCAGGCATGCAATGCTGTACATGAACAAAATTTATGTCCTTTTTTCACACAAATAGAGCTTTCTTTCGGTGGTATTTGATCACCTGTGCACTTTTTATTTTTCGTGCTATAAACAAAGACTGAAAATTTTGAAAAAAAAAACATTTTCTCATTTCGGGCATTATTATTATTATTATTATACAGTATTTATGAAGCGCCAATAGTTCGCACAGCGCTGTACATTACAAAGGGGGACAGAACATGTGACAGAACAATACCAATACAATGCAAAACATGAGGGAATTGAGGGCCCTGCTCTTTGGAGCTTACAATCTAGGAGGGAGGGGATAGTGGTACAGGAGGAGATAGCTGTGGGGGATGGAGTGGTAGGAAGAGTGGAGGAGGTCGGTCAAGTTAGCAGGGGGTAGGGTAGGCTTCCCTGAAGAGATGGGTTTTCAGGGTGCGCCTAAAGGAGAGGAGAGTAGGTGATAATCTGATGGGTTGGGGCAGGGAGTTCCAGAGGATGGGTGACACCCTGGAGAAGTCCTGGAGGCGGGCATGGGAGGAGGAGACCAGGGAACTAGAGAGAAGGAGGTCTTGTGAGGAGCGGAGTGTGGGTGCTGGGCGGTACTTGGATATTAGGTCAGTGATGTAGTTCGGGGCAGTATGGTGGACGGCTTTGTACATCAATGTTAGGATTTTGAATTTGATCCGTTGCGCAATCGGAAGCCAGTGGAGGGATTGGCAGAGGGGGGTAGCGGAAACAGAGCGGTTGGAAAGGTGAATGAGTCTGGCAGCCGTATTCAGGATGGACTGAAGCGGGGATAGCCAGTGGCGAGGCAGGCCAATGAGAAGGGAGTTGCAGTAGTCGAGTCGTGATACGATGAGGGAGTGGATGAGCTGTTTAGTGGTTTCTGGGGTTAGGAACGCACGTATTTTGGCGATGTTGCGGAGGTGGAGTCTGCACAAGTTTGTTAAAGATTGGATTTGGGGCTGGAAGGATAGGTTGGAGTCCAGAATGACACCAAGTACTCTGGCCTGCAGGGCGGGTTTGATATTGGCATTGTTGGATGTGATGGAGAAGTCAATGGGGGGTGGGGTCCGGACTGGGGGGAAGACAAGAAACTCGGTTTTGGAGAGGTTCAGTTTAAGGAAGAGGAGCGACATTCAATCTGATATGTCGCTCAGTAGGTGTGTGATTCGGGCGGAAACTGAGGGGGTGAGGTGGGGGGTTGAGAGATAGATTTGTGTATCGTCGGCATAGAGGTGGTAGTTGAAGCCATGAGAGTGTATGAGTTGGCCAAGGGAGGAGGTGTAGATGGAGAAGAGAAGGGGTCCGAGGACGGAGCCTTGAGGGACCCCAACAGAGAGGGGGAGTGAGGGGGAGGTGGTAGCATTATAGGTAACGCTGAAAGAGCATTGTGACAGGTAGGATGAGAGCCAGGAGAGAGCAGAATCTCTGAGGCCGAGGGAGTGTAGTTTTTTTTTTGAGGAGGGGGTGGTCGACTGTGTTGAAGGCCGCAGAGAGGTCAAGGAGTAGGAGCACTGAATAGTGGCCATTAGCTTTGGCGGTTAGAAGGTCGTTGGAGAGTTTGAGTAAGGCAGTTTCGGTGGAGTGTAGGGGACAGAAGCCAGACTGTAGGGGATTGAGGAGGTGGTTGTCGTTGAGGTGAGAGCATAGGCGGGTGTAGACGAGGCGCTCGAGGAGTTTAGATGTAAATGGGAGCACGGAGATGGGTCTGAGGTTGTTCGGGTCATTGGGGTCCAGGGAGGGCTTTTTAAGTATGGGGGTTGATGTGTGCATGTTTCAGAGGGGAGGGGAAAGTGCCTGAGGAGAGGGAGAGATTGAAGATGTGGGTGAGAGAGCGTAGGATGGAGGGGGAGGGAGGTCGTAGGAGTTGTGAGGGGATAGGGTCGAGGGGGCAGGTGGTGAGGCGGGCATCAGAGAGGATCTTGGAGACTTCCTCGATGGTGGTAAGGTCAAAGGTGTGGAGTGTTGGGGGAGCTTCAGTTTGAGGAATGTAGGGTGGGGTGGAAGTGGAGGTCAGAGCAGTGTTGGGGCCGTGGGAGAGGGGTGATGAGGGGGTAGCTGAGGGAGGGGGAATGGGGTTGGAGGGAGTTTGAGCAGCGACGAAGTCCCTGCGGGTTATGTTGAGGGGGAGGAGGGATGAGGGGGTAGCTGTGAGAGGGGACGGGTTGAGAGGGTGTGTGAGTTGCGAATTGTGTCAATCTTGTTTTTGAAGTGATTGGCAATCTCAAGGGCGGTGAGTGAGGTGCTGGGTGGAGGTGGGGGTGGAGAGAGTAGAGAGTTGAAGGTGGAGAAGAGTCGGCGAGGATTGGAGGAGAGGGTCTTGATGAGGGTCAGGAAGTAGGCTTGTTTGGCTGCGTGGAGGGAGGAGGTGTAGGTGCGGAAGGCAGATTTGTAGCGGGCTTGGCTTGCTGGATGCTGACGTCTGTGGAGAGGATTGAGTCACGAGCGCTGTAGTGAGTGTGCGGGGAACAGCAGACTGTTATACCATTTGCTGTTTTATGTTGTTATACTGGTGTCGGTGAAGACACCCTTTTTGTGAGTGTAAATCTTTATTAAATTGTTGGATACTTTTATAAAAAAAACTGGCTGCACCATGATTTTTTCTTTCATTCCCAAACATGACCTCGGTGGAGAGATATAAAAAGAGAGAGTGATATAATGCTACTGGAACCGTTATATTGAGTGGTGGATACCTACCTTATGGATGATTGTGTAGCTATTGATCATCACACCTGAGAAGTTGATTTATTGCATCTGCTCCCAGAGCAAAAAGCGTTTTTTGCTGATCTAGAGATTGATCAGCATGGAGCTCTGGTGAGTTACCCAACTTTACTTTGGTGGTGGATTTTGGCACAATTTCTTTGAGAGCACTTGAATTTGAAAAGGATTTGTTTGGACATTTGAAGAAATTCAAAATTGGACAATTTTTATATTCACAAATTTAATTATTTAAATTACTTATGCACTAAAAAATAGTTTTGCACATAATTTTGATATTTTTTTATATTAATTGAGAATAGATATATATATCTTTTGCACTAATGTTTCTACACTAAATTAGGAATAGTTTGTACTTTTAGCGCATTCCTTTATTTAAGTTATAGCACTAAGAAATTTATTTGGTTTCTTTGAGGTGGAATTGCTGCTTTAAAGTATTAAGGGTGTGCCGCTTTTATTACACTTGTGAAACTGGTATAGATAATGGAATTTACACAGATTTTACTTTCTGACTGCCCATCACATTTCTTTAGGTGCTGAAATACTAGGACAGTACAAACACCCCCCAAATGACCCCTTTTTTGAAAGTAGACACCCTAAGCCAGGGGTCCTCAAACTGCGGCCCGCGGGCCACATGCGGCCCACTGAGGACATATATCCGGCCCGCCGGGCAGGGGTGTATCTGTCGCGAGGCAAGGGACTAGGGTTTGGCAGGTCGGGAGAGCTCGGGCAAGAGGGCGGGATCAGCAATTCTAGAACAAGGGAAGGTGGGCTCGGCTTATGAACCCGCACCACTCACCTGGACTCTCTGCAGCCAGCCGGCCATCTATTCTGATCAGTACATGCAACCGTCATGGCCGGAGTGCAGAGCCTAGAGCTCACCATGGAGGGTGAGCAAGAGAGGAGACTCCATCAATGCATGTCGGGTATCATGGCCACAGACCCTAGATAAGTGCAGTAGATGATTGATCTTCTCCCTCTCTCTTTCCCCCCTCTCTCCTCTATCCCCCTCCCCTCCTCTCTCTCCCCCCTTCCTCTCTCCCCCTCCTCTCTCTCTCCCCCCTCCTCTTTCTGCCCCCTCCTCCTCTCTCTGCCCCCTCCCCCCCTCTCTCTCTCTCTCCTCCTTATCCCTCCCCCCCTCTCTCTCTTTACATTGTACACAGATCTGACCCAACAAGGTGTCCTGCATTTACCGTATATTTAGTTCCATAGGACACACTTGGGGGGAAATGTCTGTGCGTCTTATGGAGCGGCCGGCCCAGTAATCCCGCCGCCGTTGTATGTCCGCAGTCTCTGGTCATCTCCTGTACTATGTCCGCATTTGTTCATAGTTTTTTTTTGTTTTTTTTTTTTCTATAGTCCGGCCCTCCAACGGTCTGAGGGACAGTGAACTGGCCCCTTGTTTAAAAAGTTTGAGGACCCCTGCCCTAAGCCATCTGCTGAGAGGCATATTGAGCCCATAGAAGATTTATTTTTTTTCCACAAGTTTTTGGAAAATGACAAAAACTTTTTTTTTTTTTACACAAAGTTGTCACTTAAATTATATATTGCTCACACAAGCCATAAGTATATGCGGAATTACACCCCAAATACATTCTGATTCTGCTACTTCTGTTGAGTATGGGAATACCACATGTGTGAGACTTTTTGGGAGCCTAGCCACATACAGGATCCTGAAATCCATTGACCCCTTTGAAAGCCTGAAGGTGCGCAACTTCCTAATTTCACTTCCTCACTACCTATCACAGTTTCAGAGGCCCGGAAATGCCAGGGTAGCACCAAACCCCTCCAAATGACCCCTTTGGAATTTAAAAAGAGGCATGGTGAGTATTTTTCAGATCTAAGTTTTTCTCACAAGGTTTTGAATTCTAAAAAAAGTGAAGAAAGAAAACAAAAACATATATTTTTTTCTTTTTTTTTTTCCAAAAACTTGTGGCAACAAATGAGATCTGCAAAATACTCACCATGCTTCTTATCAAATTCCTTTGGGTGTCTACTTTCCAAAAAGGGGTCATTTGAGGTGGGGGGGTGTTAGTGTTATCCTGGCATTTCAGGGCCTCTGAAACTGATAGGTAGTCAGGTAGTGTAATGAGGAAATAAAGCCCTTCAAAAGCCTGAAGGTGCTTATTGGATTTTGGGGTCCTGCACTAGGCTAGACTGCCAAAAAGTCTCTCATGTGGTACCCCCATACTTGGGAGAAGTAGCAGAATGTATTTGGGGGGAGTAATTCCACATGTACCCATGGCATGTGTGAGCAATAAATCATTTAAATGACAATTTTGTGTAAAAAAAAAAAAAAAAAATTTATTTTGGCATTTTCCAACATCTTGTGGTAAAAAAATAAATCCTTCTATTGACTCAACATGCATCTCAGCAAATAGTTTGGGGTGTCTACTTTCCAAAAAGGGTTTGTTTTGGATGGGGGGGGGGCATTTTATGCCCAGCATTAGAAGTTTATGCCACACATCACTCACTCTTCTAACCACCTGAAGACCAAGCCTTTTCTGACACTTTTTGTTGACATGAAAAAAATCAGTATATTTTTGCTAGGATATTACTTTGAACCCTTAAGCATTATATATTTTTTTAAAGCAGATACCCTAGTGAATAAAATGGTGGGTGCTGCAATTTTTTATGTCACATAGTGCTCGCACAACGATTTTTCAAATGCAAATTCTATGAAAAAAATACACTTTTTTTTACTTTTAATGCACAAAAACACAATATATTGTCCAATTATTTGGTAGACTATAAAAGATAAGCCAAGTAAATGGATACCAAAAATGATATGCTTTAAAACCGTGCATGCCCCATGCAATGATTTATAGAGTAGGTCTAGTGCTAGAATTACTGCCCTTGATCTGACGATTGCGGCGATACCTCACATGCATGGTGCAACCGCTGTTTACATACTGGCACAGGGTCAACGCTCACGTAGAGTGGCGAAGGTGCTTTTTTGTTATTTTGATTTTTGTATTTTTACACTGTCCCTTTTTTTTTTCTTTCTTTTTTTTTTAATACTTTTAATGCTATCACAGGGAATGCAAATATCCCCTATATCTTCAATGGGCATTGTCATATATATATTTTTTTTAATTCTGGGGGTCTGTCAGACTCTAGATATCACCTCTGACCTTACATTATCTAATCTCACCAAGAACGGTGTGATCAGATGCTTTCCCAATTTACAAGTGGTGCTGTTTATATCCTGCGAAACTGAAGTGAAGAAATGCTCTTAGCTTACACTAGAGCATAGAGATGCTTGGCACCATTCCGGTCTCCAATCAGCTCTATCGTCAGCTAGCAGAAACACTGGCTGCATTCTCAGGTTTCCCCGATGGCATAAGACTGCCCGAGAAGGCCGTGGAAGGCAGCGGGAGAGGGGGGATATTCTCCTGCTGCTTGTAAAAGTAATCCTGCTGCTAATTAGCCACTAGGATTGCTTTTACATGAATCCAGTGATGTACCAGTACGTCGCTGGTCCTTGTTGCGTGTATATGCTATGTTCTTTTATTTTTTTATGTGGGCTGAATGAAAAAAAGGGAAGAAATCTCTGCCAGAAAAAGAGTGTGGTATGCCCACCATTAGAATATACTGCCCTGCATCCACCCACTTCTAATGTGCCAAAAAATATTATAAATATATATGCCGAAGCATAGGGGCCATCCACCTACTGGCCACCCCAGGCCCCTATGCTTCGGCATATATGCTCTTTTTTTTAACTGCGGATGAAAAATCTCATCCAACAGCGCTGCCCACACTGACTTATGTATATTGTTGAGAGCAAGTGTCCCACAGGCCACTGTTTTCTTTAGATAGAGGTGGCGGAATAGTGGGAGACTTGTGTAGAAATTATCTACATCCAGATGATAACCCTTGTCGAACAATGGTTCTATAAGTTGCCAAGCAATTTTGCCACTTGTCCCCATATAGGTAGGGCATCCAGGGGTCTTGCTGGCTGTCCTTTCCCTCATAAAGTTTTAAGTTGTAGGTATCTCCCTTAGCCCTGTCTCATCTCTTATAGACTTTTACCCCATATTTGGCCCATTTACTAAGGATGTACTGTTTAATGCCAAGCCTCTCATGGAGTCTGGTCACTGAATCAGAGCAAATTTGTTCAGGGACATGGCCATGCGGATAGAGAAGGGCTATAACAATGTCCTCTGGTATTTCAGGTACATTAGGGATCTTTGTGTGCCCTTAGAAAAGATGAAATACAAATTGTACAGGGCTAACTGAAACAAGTAGATGGCGACCTTTTTATACCAATAGCTTGATCTCCTGGTGGCTAAGTAGGGCTGTAACATCTGGTTGTTCATATCAGATCCCCCTTCCCCAATTAACTGGTTATAGTCGTGTATGCATTTTGGTTTCTGGACGGGACCTTGTCTTGTTTGAAGTTCCATGTCATCATGAATTGAGGAAAGGATATTGTCACGATCAGGGGTTAGGCTGAAAGACCACTTACTAAACTATACTATACAGTGGAAAGGCTTACCTGAAACCAGCAGGATAGGAACACAGGCAGGTCACCGTGGCGGAGGAAAGGGATCACCCAAGGTGCAGAGTCTAATTACCAACCGGTGTTCATCAGAGCTCCTAATGGTGGAGATAGATTTGGCTGCGTGTTAGCACCAGGTCGCGGTCCTCAGGACCACCCCACCAGGAGGTGAGCAAGCGGAGGTCCAGAAGCGCATAAGCAGGTAAGGATCAAATAGAAGCGTGGTCAGTAAACAAGCCAAGGTCGGTAAGGAGCAGTCGCAGGTTGGGATCATGCAGAAGCGTAGTCGAGAACAAGCCAAGGGTCAATAACGAGTGTATCACGTACCTGGTGATGGAGGCCAATGGAGAGAGGGATTCCCTTGCGGCTATTTTCCGGACTCCCCTGAGATTGGGACAGCAGGAGTCAGGCCCAAAGTTGCACAGGTCGACTGTAGGCGTGCTGGTTGGTGGTCCACTCAGAAGCACAGCTGGAGCACGGAGATAGGGCTGCAGACAGGAGGTGCCTGTACGTGGTATGCAAGCCCTTCTGGGATTTAGGTGTTTACTGGGTAGTCTGTTTAAGCCAAGGTCAGGTACCAGGTGGGAATCAGAGCAGACATAGTCAGATGGGATAGCCGAGGTCGTACACAGGAGCACCAGAGAGAGAGAGAGTGTATCTGTAAGCCAGGCCAAGGTCAGATCAGGGGTAAGACAGAGTAGACAGGTCCAGGAGCAAGCTGAGTCAGTAACAGGAGATCAGGGGTCAAGTCACAGGAAATAGGAACAGGGTACAGGGAGCTAGAGATCATCCAGCAACTTGAGGAAGTGATGAGCCTCCTTATAAATGCCGTCTGGCACCAGACTGTGGCTGATGTGTACTTCTGCGGCCATGTAGAGTACTGGCAGAAATGCCAGATCTTCCAGAACTCCTGCTGTGGACAGGACCATGACAGTGCCCCCCCCCCAAAGGCCTCCGGATGCCCACCTGGGCCATCTTTTCAGGATACTTGGAATGAAGGATTCTTGGAGAAGCCTGGGGGCATGTACATTCCCTTTCGTTCCCAGGAACTTTCTTCAGGTGGGTATCCCTTCCATCTGACCAGGTACTGGATTTGTCTTCCCCGCCTTCTGCAGTCCAGAATTGCTTCAACCTCATTCCGTCTCCTCCCCAACTGTTATCAGTGGAGGAAGTGGTTCTACTCTCCCTGGCAAAGGATCAGGAACAGCTAGCTTGAGTAGGGAGACGTGGAAAACTGGGTGGATCTTTTATGATTCCGGAAGGCACAGCTCAAACGCCACTGGATTGATTTCCCTCTTGATCCGGAAAGGGCCAATGTACCTTGGACCCAACTTATGTGATGGGCACGGGAATTTTAGATTGGCAGTTGATAGCCAAACTTTGTCTCCAATCTTCAGAGGAGGGTTTCCTCTCCATTTCCTGTCGTAGTGTTTTTTTTATAATCAGTCTGGGATTTCAGTATAGACTCTCGGAGGACTTTACAGTTGTTCTGTATCATGGATAGTCTGTCCTGTACTGTGGGTACCGAAGCTTCAGGAATGCTGTCAGGTATGGAGGAAGGGTAGAATCCATAATTGGCCCAAAATGGAAACTGGTTTGTAGCAGAATGGACTGAGTTGTAGGCAAATTCTGCCAATGGGAGTAGAGATGCCCAATCATCCTGAGAAAAAGCAGAGAAGCACCGTAAATATTGCTTCAAAGTCTGGTTTGTTCGCTCCGTTTGCCCATTACTCTGGGGATGGTAGGTGGACAATAAGCAGAGTTCCACCTTCAGGGCTTTGCAGAGGGCTCTCCAGAACCTGGACATAAACTACACCGCTCGGTCTGTGTCAGATTAAATGATATGCCCAGTAATCGTCTATCTCTTTGATGAAGGTTAGTGCAGTCTCTGGTGAGGATGGTGTACCCACCATTGGTAAAAAGTGGGCCATCTTAGATAGCCGATCCACTACTACCAGAACCTAAGTAAACCCCTCCGAGAGCGGCAAATCCACAATGAAGTCCATTGCAACCATCTCCCAGGGACGATCAGGAATGGGCAGGGGCCTCAACAACCCCCAGGCCTTGGCTTTGTCTCCCTTGTTCCGCAGACACACTGTCCACAACTTTCCATAAGCTCTACAGTCATGATTCAGGTTGGGCCACCAGAAGGATCGCTGGATTAGTTCCATTGTCTTACAGGCTCCAAAGTGTCCAGCCAGTTGATGGTCATGGAAAGCCCTTAAAATTTTGAGACCTCACTTCTTTGGGTACAAAGATTTTATCCTTGTGCCACAGAAGACCATCCTGCCTTCTAAGTGAATTTTGTTCTGGTTTAGGACATAGTGCGGGAGTGCGCACATCTGCAGTAGAATCCACGTCACCGCTAGGCGGGCTATATAAACCTGCAATACAGTACAATCAATGCCTTCTGGTCTACAACGTTCCTGCACATATTACCTGATCCTGTTGCCTGTATTCGGATTTGCCTAAGAAAGAACTCCGCCTACACCAAACTCGGCTATCCCTGACCATCCGCTTGCCTTCTCCCTTGTACTTGATCTGCCCGCTTAATACTGGCCCGGCTTGTCTGACTCTGCTGCATCTACTTACCTGCACCTATACCTGGCTTACATCCTGATGGCTTCCATACTTACCTGCCGCTGTACCGACGATCCTGCATCTGGCTTGCATCCTGACGTTTGCTATACTTACCTGCCGCTGCACCCACGGTCCTGTACCTGGCCTGCATCCTGGTCACTGCTATACCTGCCTGCTACTGCATCCCTCTCCGGTGTCCAGTCCCAGTTTGCATCCTGATTGCCGCCATACCTGCCTTCTGCACCTACGTTCCTGCATCCGCACCTGACCTGCATCCGGATCTCCTGGGTCTTCAGCTACCTGCCGCCAGCTCCAGATCCACCCGGCACTCGTGCCACTCCTGGCTCTGCACCCTCTGTTCCCACTATCGGGCTCCGAGCGGGAGTCGTAAGAGGACGCCTTCTCTCCACATCAGGCTCCCCAACCAGGTACGTGACAGTACCAGAAGGCCATGTCGGAGCCTGAGAGAGGGGCCTCTCCTCTGGAAGAAATCTGCCAGCATATTGCGGCACTGACACAAGCCATCAAGGGCCTGCAAGAGGGGTACAACTGCTGTCTGGAGGACCGATTCCAGACCCTATCTCCGCCTGCATCCTCTGCTAGCACCACAGCGACACCCTCTCCAACTGTCGCTCCAGGAGCCACGGTGAGCCCTACTGTGATGTTGCCCCCTGAGCCTAGGGTACCTACGCCCAAGAGATTTTTTGGTGACCGCCACAAATTCAGGGCCTTCTGCAACGCATGTGAACTGTATTTTGCGTTGCAACCTCGCACCTTTTCCCTAGAGGCAACCAAGGTGGGATTTGTGATCTCCCTTCTCCAGGGGCGAACCACAAGCATGGGCCCACCATTTGCTTCAAAGAACCATAAGCGGGTTCTTTGAAGCTATGGCACAGCTTTATGACGATCCCTAGTGATCTGCGTCTGCGGAGGCCGCACTACACTCTCTCCAGCAGGGTCGCAGGGCAGCTGAGGACTATGTAACCAAGTTCTGGCGCTGGAGCGCTGATACCAGTTGGAACGACGCTACCCTACATGATCAGTTTCGCTTAAATCTTGCCGAACCCCTGAAAGATGAGTTACCTCGAGTCGGAGTACCTAATACATTGAAGGAACTTATCAATCCGGCTATCCAAATTGACCGCCGACTCAGGGAACGAAGGTTGGAAAGATCCGCAGGCCAAGTCCGCCCCTCATGGATGCTGCCCAGGGTACCACCTTCAACAAGCATGGCATCAACCAGCCTTGCCACACCCAATTCTGCCGGATCTGATCCCATGCAAATAGGGTTGCTACAAACCACACTCACTCCGGAGGAACGGCAACGCGACTGACAGAGCAACCTATGCCTCTATTTTGGAGAACCAGGCCACTATGTACAGAACTGCCCTGCAAAATCGCGTAACCTGCTAAAATACCCGCTGTCAATCCTGCTCATCTCACCATCTCCATCTCATTCCAGCTTTTGGGAAGAACCTTGCCAGTACCCGCTATCCTTGATTCTGGGGCCTGCCGTAGCTTTATCGATGCAACCTTCACTCAGGAACACCAGATACCCTTAAGAACTAAAACTCAGAGACTGACAGTATAACTGGCCGACGGATCTAACATACAATCTGTGGCAGTCACACAGGAAACGATCCCTCTCCCTGTGATAATATCTCCATCTGGTCACAAGGAACTACTATGCCTGGATGTTATCGCATCACCACTATTTCCAGTCATCTTGGGGATCCCTTGGTTGCAGGCCCACAACCCCAGTGTAAACTGGGTATCTGATGAAGTGGATTTTCAGTCGGCCTATTGCCATGAGCACTGCTTTCCCCAAGGTCCTGCCCCATACAGGCCCCTGTTGTGCATAGAAAGTGATACTGATGTAGGCCAAATGGTTCCAGCAGCATACCACAACTTCTTAGATGTCTTCAGTAAACATGGTGCAGACAGCCTTCCACCTCACAGGCCCTACAACTGCCCGACCGAACTTCTACCTGGAGCTGAGATTCCTTTTGGTCGAATCTTTCCGCTATCAGAACGTGAGTTGGAGGCATTAAAGGATTACATTGAGGATAATCTCAAAAAGGGGTTCATCCGCCCTTCTACCTCGCCAGCAGGTGCAGGAATCTTCTTTGTAGAAAAGAAGGATCACTCCCTCTGTCCATGTGTGGACTACCGGGAATTAAACAATATCACGGTGAAGCATAGATATCCTCTGCCACTAGTCCCAGAACTCTTCCAGAGGCTCAGATCTGCAACTGTGTTCACTAAATTGGACTTAAGAGGGGCCTACAATCTTGAAAGGATCAGAGAAGGAGATGAGTGGAAGACAGCCTTCCGTACCAGGTTTGGGCACTATGAATATTTAGTTATGCCCTTCGGACTGTGCAATGCTCCCTCAACCTTCCAGCATCTAGTGAACAACATCTTCAGGGATTTCCTAGCTATTTTCGTGATTGTGTATCTCGACGACATCCTGATCTTTTCTACATCCATCGAGCTTCACCGAGGGCATGTGCAGAAGGTCCTTGGTTGCCTCCGACTACACGGACTCTACGCTAAACCAGAGAAATGTGAATTTGAGCGTCAGAGTATTAATTATACTAATTATATCCACGGAAGGCTTCAAAATGGACCCCCAGAAAGTTTCTGCCATTCTAGACTGGCCTGCACCATCTGATAAACAGGGAGTACAGCGCTTCATAGGCTTCGACAATTTTTACAGGAGGTTCATCAAGGGATTCTCAGACATCATTGCTCCAATCAGTCAATTAACCAAACAGGGAGTCTGATTCAGTTGGACACCGGAAGCCCAAAATGCTTGGATTCATTGAAATGACTCTTTACCTCAGAGCCCATATTAAGACACCCGGATCCAGCACTACCCTTTGTGGTAGAAGTAGATGCCTCAGAGAGTGCTGTTGGGGCTGTTCTATCCCAACGGCAAGGTCTGAAACTCCTGCTTCACCCTGTTGCTTTCTTTTCCAGAAAATTATCCCCGGCGGAGAGGAATTATGATGTAAGGGACCGAGAATTACTGGCCATCAAATCAGCCTTGGAGGAATGGAGGTACCTGTTAGAGGGAGCAGCACATCCCATTCTAATCTACACCGATCACAAGAATCTGGAGTACCGGAAGACGGCAAAACATCTAAAACCCCAGGTTTTAGTGCCAGGTGGGCACTCTTCTTTCCCAGATTCAGCTTCCACATGACCTATAGACCAGGCTCCAAGAATATCAAATCTGATTCCCTGTCTAGGATGTTTGATGACCTGAAGGATCCTCCTGCCCCTGATACAGTGCTCTCAACAGGTAACTTCTGCCTATTACAACCAGACCTTTTTTCGCAGATCCAGCAGGCATCTTTTGGGGCTCCATCCCCTCCAGGAACAACCCTGTCCTCCAGAGAAAGGTTACTATGATCAGGAAACAGAATCTTTGCACCAGAAACTACCCGACTGGCAGTTTTAGGGCTATGTCATATGAGCATCCACTGGCAGGACATTTCGAGGTCCACAAGACCCTAGATTTAGTACAGCGTCTGTTCTGGTGGCCTGAGTGGGAGAAGGATTGCAAGGCCTACGTAATCTCCTGTCCCACCTTTATACGGAACAAGGGTAACAGGAGCAAGACCTGGGGATTATTAAGGCCTCTACCAGTTCCTGACCATCCTTGGAGAATGATATTGATGGATTTCATTGTAGAGCTGCCACACTCAGAAGGATGTTCAGCTATCTTTGTTATAGTGGATCGGTTTTCCAAGATGGCCCACTTTATTGCCATGAAAGGAGTACCATCTGTAGCAGAAACAGCCCAAGTCTTTATAAAAGAGGTGGTGAGGCTCCATGGTGCTCCAGGGAACATCGTTTCGGATCGAGGGGTGCAATTCAGCTCGACATTTTGGAAAGCTCTTTGTGAGAAGTTGAAAGTGGGACTCACTCTCTTCTGCCTATCACCCTCAGACTAACGGCCAGACAGAGAGAACCAACCAGACCTTGGAACAGTATATTCGATGTTTCACATCTTTCTTTTAAGATGATTGTTTATCACTTTTACCCTTGGCGGAATTTGTATCAAGGTCCTACCTTTCCTCAGGGCTTGTACTGCTCCATGTGCTGGCATCCATCTTAGGTCGGCAAAGCATTGTGGGATCCTTTATGCTTTCAGCCCTCTGCGGCTCCTCCCAGGAGATGGCGGCTTATCACATTTAAGTCTGCTGTTTGCAGCTGTCCATTGCATTCGTGTCCTGTCTGTTGCACAGAAGCAAGCTCCTGTTTAGTTATCTCTTTGCTCTCCTGGATACCGACTCGGCTTTGGCTAAGACTCCTCCTGGCTTCTGACCCCGGCTCTGGCGACCATTCTTCCTGGCTTCTGACCCCGGCTCTGGCGACCATTCTTCATGGCTTCTGACCCCGGCTTTGGCTACAATTCCCACTGGTTCTCGACTTGATTATCCTGGAAGACTACCTCGGCAGGGGAACTTCTGTCCTACCAAGTCATCCGCTGTTGCTGTCGGACTTGCATAGACTCTTGCCTTGTTTCTGTGTAAATAAACCTACCTTTAATTGCACCTCCTTGTGTGTCTGGCTCCTCGCTCCCTGACAATTTGCCTACAATAATTCAAAACACTCGGCCACAAGACAGTCTCCCTTCTTCTCGAACTATGGATTTCACCCTGCATTCATTTCCAATCTAGTACCCGAATCAGCTATCCCAGCAGTCCAGGATACCTTTGAATTCCGCCAGCAGAATAATAAGATGCTACAGGAAACAATTTCAAAAGCCCAGCTGAATAATAAAAAGTTCTTCGACAGAGGAAAGGGGACCTGGTCCTGAAACCTGGAGAAGTGGTATGGTTGTCAACAGCCAATCTAAGTTTAACCTGTCCCTCAAAGAAGTTAGGCCCCAAATTCGTGGGTCCTTTTCCTGTAAAGAGGAGAATTAATGTTTTACAGCTCATATTACCAGTTTCACTAAAGGTCCATCTCGTATTTCATGAGTCATTGCTCAAAACTGCAGTCTCTAACCCTTTCTCAGGTCGGGAATTGGAGCCACCTGAACCAGTGATCGTCGATGGCGAAGAATATGAGGTTGAAACTATTGTTGACTTCAGGAAAAGGAGGAACCAACTCCAATATCTAATTAAATGGAAAGGTTATGGACCCGAAGACAACTCATGGGAACCGAAGTCCAACATCCACGCTAAAGATTTAATCGTGGCATTCAAGCGCAGGCATCCAGAGAAGATGTCCCAGTTGGACATCCGGAGGCTGCCCTTGGGGAGGGGGCACTGTCAGGGACCCTTTCGCCGTGCGACAGGTCCCTTCAGATCGCGGCGGTGTGAGTGCACATGTGCAGGAGCGTGCGGGCACGCATGCGCAGTAGAGTCCACGTCACCACTAGGCGGGCTATTTAAGCCTGCAATACAGTACAATCAATGCCTTCTAGTCTACAACATTCCTGCACATATTACCTGATCCTGTTGCCTGTATTCGGATTTGCCTGACTAAGAAAGAACTCCGCCTGCACCGACCTCGGCTATCCATGACCATCCGCTTGCCTGCTCCCTTGTACTTGATCTGCCCGCTTAATACTGACCCGGCTTGTCTGACTCTGCTGCATCTACTTACCTGCACCTATACCTGGCTTACATCCTGATGGCTTCCATACTTACCTGCCACTGCACCCACGATCCTGCATCTGGCTTGCATCCTGACGTTTGCCATACTTGCCTGCCTCTGCACCCACGGTCCTGCACCTGGTCACTGCTATACCTGCCTGCTACTGCATCCACGCTCCGGTGTCCAGTCCTAGTCTGCATCCTGATTGCCGCCAGACCTGCCTGCTGCTGCACCTACATTCCTGCATCCACACCTGGCCTGCATCCGGATCTCCTGGGTCTTCAGCTACCTGCTGCCAGCTCCAGATTCACTCCTGGCTCTGCGCCCTCTGTCGGGCTCCGAGCGGGAGTAGTAGGAGGACGCCTTCCCTCCACGTCAGGCTCCTCAACCAGATACGTGACAATGTGTAAGTCGTTGGCCAATTGAATGTCTAAGAAACCGCTACAAGCTCCAGAGTCAATGACTGCCCGCGACTTGACGTCCCTTCCAGCCACCTGGAATGACATGGGGAGAATGACATGAGTGGTCAAAGTCCCGAATAGCTGAAGGTACGAAGGATGGGCCTGGCTGGACTTGGTCGTACTGGGCAGTTACGCAGGAAGTGGCCCCTGGCCCCACAGTAAAGACAGAGGTTGCCTTGCTGTCTGCGTAGCCTTTTTTCCGGAGTTAGGGCAGGTCGGAGAAGGCCAATTTGCATAGGTTCTACCTCCGAAGTGTTGATGGGTTGCGGAGGAGCCGGGCAGGAGCCGTTGGTCCTGGAACTTTTGGCAGAACCCGAGCGGGCCGAAAGGTCTGAGTGCGCTCTGCACGTCTTTCCTGTAGAAACCAATCCAACTGAGTAGCGAGCAGGATAACGTTCTCCAAGGAGGAAGGAGCTTCCACCCTAGCTAACTCATCCTTGAGGGACTCGGACAAGCCTAGGCGGAACTGGTACTTCAGTGCTGCATCGTTCCAACCGGTGTCTGCTGACCATTTACGGAACTCCATTATGTAGTCCTCCACAGGCTGCCGACCCTGTAGTAGAGCATGGAGGGCAGACTCAGCAGTGGAGGGGAACTCATACAAATGAGCACAGAGAGGCCACTCCAGGTGGAAACATGTGAACAGTTAATCATGAGTTCACCACTGCTGCCTTGTTAATCATTTGCATGATGAAGAGAACGGAAAAAATAGGTGCTGTGGAAAATGCTCAGACCAGCACCTTAATGAATGTGCATCTTTATTAGATGAGACAAAAGTAGCAAATATAATAAAATTTGACCAGCCTGAAGTGAACAGTGTGACTCCAATGGACGGCTCGTCCGCTCTGAAGGGAGCTGAGATCAGAGAACGCTCCTGTCGACTTCATATCACGTGGTGTCAGCGTACCGGTGTCTTGGGTGGTGTCACCATGGCAAGCGAAGGCATTTTCCGGCGTTGGCTTCAGCTGGGAGCATGTGTAGGGTTACCAAGACGACATATTGCGCTTTGTCAAGTCTCTGGTAACTCTGGCCGGCGGCCATTATATAGAAGACCATCGAAGAGAAGAGGTATGAGAATGACCCACTTCTCAATGATCCTCCTAAGGACATTAATCTTGAATACAAGAATGGCTTTTGGACTTAAGCACATCATCTCTATGTACCTGAGTCTGCTCGGGTGGAAGCCCTCAAATTAGTTCATGACTCTAAACTTGCAGGACATTTTGGGATTTCAAAGACAGATGAACTTTTGTCACGTTCCTTCTGGTGGCCCAGTTATAGGAAAGATATCAAATGCTACGTGGCCTCCTGTCTGACGTGCGCACGTCATAAGACACCCCGAGCTTCTCCTTTGGGGTTGCTCCAGCCACTTCCTGTTCCATCAAGACCTTGGGGGTCAATTTCTATGGACTTTGTAGTCGAATTACCTCCCTCAAAAGAAATGACCACTATCTTGGTAGTCGTCAACCGTCTTACTAAGATGGCTCATTTTATACCTGTTAAGGGGGTACCTTCTGCTGAACAAACTGCGGAGTTGATGGTTCGAGATGTTTTTAAACTACATGGAATTCCTGATGATGTGGTATCTGACAGAGGAGTACAGTTTACATCAAGATTTTGGAAAAGCTTTTGTTCAGCTTTAGGGGTAACAGTTAACCTGTCCTCTGCTTTTCATCCGCAGTCTAATGATCAGACTGAGAGCACCAATCAAACTTTGGAGCAATATCTTCGGTGTTTTGTCAGTTATCTTCAGGATGACTGGGTGGACTATCTACCTACGGCAGAGTTTGCCTATAACAATGCTAAACGTAGCTCCACCTCCCAAAGTCCTTTTTTCCTCAATATGGGGTATCATCCAGTTTTTATTCCTGATCTCCCTATTGCAACTAAAATTCCTGCTGTTGCCAACAGATTAACTACATTGTAGGAGATTCAGGCAAAATTGATCGAGACTTTGGGGGAGGCTCAGGAATGTTATAAAAAGGCTGCCGACAGACATTGCAGATCACTTCCTACCTTTCATGTGAGCGACAAGGTTTGGCTATCAACCAAAAATCTGAAGGTTCATGTTCCATCTGCAAAGTTGGGCCAAAAGTTTGTGGGATCTTTCCAGATTTCTGCTCAGATCAACCCAGTCACCTTTTTCGCTTAAAACTTCCTGACAGTATGAAGATTCACCCTGTTTTTCACGTATCGCTATTCAAACCATTTTCATGAAAATCCTATCTCTGGAAGAATTCTTCCACCTCCTCCACCTGTTGTGGTACAGGGTGAAGAAGAATATGTGGTGGAGAAGATTCTTGACTCTAGGATGTTTAGAGGAAAATTTAAATATCTTGTCCAATGGGAAGGATATAGGCAAGAGGAGAATTCTTGGGAGCCTGAGGAAAATATTCATGCTCCTAGATTAACAAGAGAATACCACCAGAGGTTTGCCCACAAGCCTGATCCTTAGACGTCCAGGGGACGTCCTGTGATGAGGGGAGTACTCTCAGAGCCTGGGTCCGAACCTGGTCCTTCTGGGGTGAGTGGCAACGTTTCTTCTTGCTGAGCCACCTGGAATGCTGGACAGCTCCCTTGACAATTATTTGGATGATCCTGCCTTGACCTTGTTTATCCTGAACCTTGAACCCCTTGCTCCTCCCATGAACTTCCTGATATAAGCCATGTCTCTGCACTCCCTGTTTGCCAGATTATTGTGCTCTCCAGCCAGTATCGTGCTCCATATTGTCTCTGCTTATCCGTATTTTGCTATCACTCTGTCAGGGTCTTGTCCACGGCAGGAGTACTGGAAGATCTGGCATTTCTGCCAGTACTCTACATGACCACAAAAGTACACATCAGCCTCAGTCTGGTGCCAGACGGCCTTTATAAGGAGGCTCATCACTTTCTCTAGTTGCTGGATGATCTCTAGCTCCCCGTGCCCTGTTCCTTTTTCCTGTGACTTGACCCATGATCTCCAGTTACCGACTCGGCTTGCTCCTGGACCTGTCTACTCTGCCTTACCCCTGATCTGACCTCGGCCTGGCTTACGGATACTTTCTCTCTCTGGCTCCTCTGTGTATGACCTCAGCTTTCCCATCTGGCTACGTCTGCTCTGATTCCCACCTGGTACCTGGCCTTGGCTTGAACCGACTACCCAGTAAACACCTAAATCCCGGAAGGGCTTGCATACCACGCACAAGCGCCTCCTGTCTGCAGCCCTATCTCCGTGCACCAGCTGTGCTTCTGAGTGGACCACCAACCAGCACTCCTACAGGCGACCTGTGCAACTTTTGGGCCTGACTCCCGCTGTCCCAATCTCAGGGGAGTTTAGAACTTAGCCGCAAGGGGAGCCCTCTCTCCATTGGCCTCCATCACTAGGTATGTGATAGTATCATCCAGCCAGTAGGTCCGAGGCTGAAAGAGGCGCTTCTGCACTAGAGGCCCTGTGCCAACAGATGACAGCACTTACCCAAGCAGTGAAGGATCTACAGTAAGAAGGGCGTCTTCCAGCTAGAAGGGCGTCTTCACTCCCTCTCTACTTCCATCGACCAGGATTCCTCCGCCAGTTCCAATCCAGTAGCCGCACCTGCCAGTCAGTCTCCTGCCACCACTCCTGCTATAGTGTTACCACCTCCGGAACCCAGAGTTCCTACTCCTGAATGTTTTCTCGGGGATTGACGTAAGTTCAGAGCTTTCAAAAATGCCTGTGAACTATATTTTGCTCTGCAACCCAGGACCTTTTCTCTGGAAGCAGTCAAGGTCGGGTTCATCATCTCTCTTGTCTGAAGAACCTCAGTCTTGGGCACATGGTCTTCTGGAACAAAAGAGACCTGCACTTAATTCAGTGAGTGAATTCTTTGAAGCCATGGCTGCCCTCATTGATGATCCCCAGAGGACCTCCACTGCTGAGAACTGGAAAAAAGGCGCTGTGGAAAATGCTCTCAGACAAGCACCTTAAAGAAGGTGCATCTTTATTGGGTGAGACAAAGTAGCAAATATAATAAAATTTGACCAGCCTGAAGTGAACAGTGTGACTCCAACTGTGTGTCCTAAAGCAATGCTGAATACAAATTTAAAAGTACAAATTGCAAATTATAGAAAGTGGTGCCAATTAATGAAGTGATATGTATAAGAACACTATTGGAAAGCATGATATACTTTTATCTTTAGCAGAATAAATGTAATAATAAAATGGGAGAACTCGAAGTTAAAAATGACATCGCCGGTTCATGGAAGCTATGTCAAAAAATGCATTTATAGTGAGGTAATTATGGGTATATGGACAAAGAAGGGGGTGGGGAGAGGTGAAAGCTTGGCATATGAAAATAAAAATGACTGTATAAAAGGTACTGCTAAAAGGAATATAGTAAAATCAATACAGGTATCAAATTAGGTAGCTCATATGTTCGTAATCAAATAAATGCAATAGATGCGTAGTAACATGCAATCATAATTGAATAAGCACAATATATACATGGTAACAGTGAAAATGAAAAAACAAGTGTTAAAAGAAGACAATAATGTATATAAAAGAAATATCAGTACATAACCGTAAATAATGGTTAGCAAAAAAAGAAAACCAGGAGGATCCTAGTTCCAGGGACTATAAGTCATATTGCTAGATAATGCTATGGATTTCAAGATCCTCATTGAGACCATTGGGGGTCATAGAACCTAACTTGTAGATCCAGGCCTATATGTAGGCCGAACCCCACGCCCTCTACGCAAACGCATAGGAGAGCATAGAAGACTTATAAGAGATGGTTGCGATAAGCATAGTGTCCCCAGGCACTTTTTGCAATCCCATCAAAATAATTTCAGTCTTCAGTCTTACTGACAATGAAATACTAGCGGGTTTATGTAAGAGAGAGACGTTCTGGATCTACAAGTTAGGTTCTATGACCCCCAATGGTGTCAATGAGGATCTTGAAATCCATAGCATTATCTAACAAGTATGACTTATAGTCCCTGGAACTAGGATCCTCCCTGTTTTATTTTTTTTGCTAACCATTGTTTATGGTTATGTATTGATATTTCTTTTATATACATTGTCTTCTTTAAACACTTGTTTTTTAATTTTCACTGTTACCATGTATACATTGTGCTTACTCAATTATGAATACATGTTACTACGCATCTATTGCGTTTATTTGATTACGAACCTATGAGCTGCCTAATTTGATACCCGTATTGATTTTACTATATTCCTTTTAGCAGTACCTTTTATACAGTCATTTTTATTTTCATATGCCAAGCTTTCACCTCTCCCCACCCCCTTCTTTTTCCATATACCCATAATTATCTCACTATAAACGCATTTTTTGACATAGCTTCCATGAACCAGCGATGCATTATATAATGTTCGAACAGACAATTGGGCCCTGATTTACTAAGAATTGAGTCTACCAGCAGACTCTGAACATTCAGGCAGACTCAATTCAATCAATTAAGAACTGTTAGTCTTCAGAAAGGCGCCCAGCAAGCTGATTAGAAAGAGTCTACTCTTTCCTGTTCGTAAATACAGAATTACTTTGGCCGCATTTCTAGATGCAATGCCAGATATGTTCACTAGGTGGCGCACAAGCGTGGGCTTTGTCCCATTGGCATTTATCTGTTTGCATATGAGAATACTTATAATTTAAAATAAAAAGCACACCTATATTATAATTTTTTTTTATTATTTTTTTTGTTGCTGTTTCTCCAAAAATCGGCCAACTAATGCATTTCCTAATGAATGTCATACATTCTATTTTCAAATGTCAAACATTTTCACACTTATATCTCAAATAATTTGAATGTCTAGTTCTAATTTCCCAATATAATTATATATCTTCATTCTCTTTAATCATGTAACTATTCTACATTCCAGCTCAAACTCTGTCTCCTACAGTGGCTTAGTTGTTAGTACTCAGAACTTACAGCACTTGGGTCATGGATTCTAATCCCAGTCATGGCTGCACCTGTCTGGAGTTTGCATGCTTTCTGTGTCCAGGTGTGTTTCTGCTAACACTCCAAAAATATACTCTTAGGTTAATTGGGCCTAGTATATGTCTTGAGTTTCTGGCCTTAGATTGTGAGCTCCTTGACATTTGTGAATTCCCAAAATATGGAGATCAATTTCCAGGGTTCTGTCATTGCCAGGAATATTGATCAATCAATTAAGATTTTGGCTACTAAGTGGAAAGGGAGTGAATCTTACCTGCGTCCTGTTCTTCTGACAAGTTTGAAACTTACAATTTTCCTTCTGTTTATATTTCATTGCAACTTTGTTCCTCTTCTCTTAGACTACGTTCACACTGGCTTTGGCAGCAGGTGTCAGACAGACGTTTGGGAAGCGTTTTTAACGCTTCTCAAACGCCTATGAAAATTCTGCACATGGCAGCACACAGTGCTGTTCACACTGAAGTGTTAGCGTTGCGTCATGGCAAAACTGGCGCCTCATGTTGAGTCAGGAGGAGTTGAAACCTCCCATTCAATTCTATGGTGCCACTCCTCAAGGGCCAGGTAGGCGTTTGCGAGGCAGTTGCGAGGCATTTTTGGACATGTTTTTAACTGAAAACAGTGGCCCTGGGTGTATGCTCTGTCGGTGGGAGGCTGTCAGGTATGCTTTACGGGGCCCCAAGATATCTAACAGTGGCCCTGGGTGTATGCTTGTGTCTGTGCCACCTGTATAGTTAGGAAGAACAATAACTTCTATGGAATACCTTGAACCTCTGCTATGTACCTCAATGTATCTAGGAATTGAACATGACCTATTCATTGGTTCAGAAATAAATGTAAATAATCGAGCGCTGGGTGAATAATAAATTAGCAGCTAGCATATCCAGGTGAACCTCAAGAACCCATAGACAGAATAAAAATAAATGTAAAATATGCAGCGCTGATGTGACTAAAAACACACACTCATTAATAAAACTTTGAATTGCAATTATATCATAAATAAGTGCTGAATCCCAGTATGATGGGATATTTAAAGTGACATGTGCAATATAGTCATTAAATTCGTAGTGAAGAAAATCTGTGGCTCCTGTGATAGTGGAAATGGATAAACATTGCACTAACCAGATAGCGCAACTTAATGCGCATGGAGTATATAAGACCTACTCTTGGTTCTCTGGATGTGGAATACTGCAGAGGATTGATGTCATTAGCGCTGCAACCACCAGGTTTTATCCATCCGAATTGAGCATCCAGCCTCCAGAAATGCCAATAACAGCCACCAGGGGGGTCATGCACAAAGCCAAGCCACAGAAATACAGGTGTCACCTTCAAAAAATGACAAACAAGAGATACCTGTGCTCAAATCCCAACAGCTAGTGCATGCATTTATCCAAACTCTCCCCATTGTGTCTTTTCCCCTATGCTAGCATTGTGTCCACAGTAGCATTTGCGTAGGCAGAGCAGAGTAGGACTGGTCATAGAGGGATTACTTTGATGCAGTTGGCCAGCTTAAGCATGTATTACAATATGTGTGAACTAAATATCCCTATTTATTGCATAATCTGCTTGAAAGGGTATATACCAGTGTGCAGAGGGTCCTTCAGAATTTCTACCTTCAAAAAACAGGCTCCCAGGGAATAAAGAGCCCAAGAGAAAGCCTCCAATAGTGTAGTATGTCTTTATTCAAAATGACAGCATAAGAAGGATGAAAACAGACTTACATCAAATTCCAATATGGCCACCGGCCGTCCCGAAAATGTCCCTGCGGTGTGTACACAGTGGTTAGGGGCACCTCCCTAACACGTTTCGTGTTCAAACACTTTTTCAAAGGTACATAACATCATCTTGTGGTGCAATAGGGGGCTTTTGGTTTGTTAGTTTGGACATACTTGCATATGTGCGCTCTAACAAGCTAGATTTGGGCATATTATATAGCTCGAAAATGTAAGTGTTAGGGGTGCTAGTATATTGAACTTGAACATGAAATAACCCCCCCAAAAATACATAGTCCAAATATTTATTGATAAAATATATATTCCACATTTATTTGGACAGCAGCAACAAGTAGGTAAGTCAACTTCTTGGTGGGGAAAAAAAAAGAAAAGCAGGATTGATGTTGCTAAAATAGAACGGTCCTGCTCATAATAGCTTACATTCTAAAGATTTTACTTCTAATGAACTGTGCTTTCACAGGTTACAGCAGGAAACAAACCGTTAATATGAATCAAGCAACATTTTCAGGGCCATAAAATTAACACACACCATCACTTAGTAGGATTATCTATCCACAAAACAGGCTGCAGATCAAAATATCAATATAAAAATACCTAAAGTACCAAAATAACAAACGCCTCCCACCTCCCCAAATCCCCCACACATACATTTCTCATCAGGTTTGTCCAAAAACTGCATTTCAGTTTAAATAAGCAAACTATAGCCAAGTGCAGATTTGGAAGAGCAGAGCAATTGACGTGTTAGGATTACAATGCAAAGATAAACACATAATCATTGTACAATAATACACAAACCACACTTTAGAAGAAAAAAATGCAAAACATTTACAGCCTACATCAAAACACAGCCCGAGTGGGGTCTGGGGCAATTCAGCACAATATCTCTTCCTCCCCAAACCACAACAAGCAAGGACTTGCTGAAAATAACTTGGCCTATTAACAGGTGAAATCACCCACTACTGCAGGTCTTTATATAACATAGGTTGTATTTGGAACACGCCAAACAAGGCCCCACCCCCCAATGAAGGCCACACCCACCACTGTCATTCATATGGTCAGAGAAAGTTTTTGCACCTGATTATCCAGCACCAATCCTCTTCTCACCACCGTTAACCCTTGGTATACAGGCCCCACAAATCAGAGTCAGAAAGAAATCCACAGTGAAGTGTACCTGTGCCGCATACAACAGAACATTGAACAGGGATGTGAAGGTGAACCCCATGGCAACATTTATTGGCACTATGGGCACAATTCACTCCAAATTATCGCATGAGTTAATGCAGTCACATGACCACATCTCGCATGTAATACTGAAAATGTCAATTCACTTTTGCTAGCATGCAGGATTTCCCATAAATTGGAAAAACACTCCGAAAATCAAACATAAAAAGACCTTACACCCCGTTCACATCAAAGCTGATTTAGAAATCGTGCAACTTACAGTAAAGTTGCTGATGTCCTTGCGATTTGCAAGACATCTGACACAGATATCTATGCAAATCGCCAAAAAAGTAGTACATGTACTACTTTAGAAATCAGTGTCGAAAATGCACCCATGTGACCGCTCCAACAACGGACAATAGGGTGCGACTTGGCATATGATTTGAAAGTTGCATGTCATGCAAATCACATGCCAAGTCGCACTCAATGTGGCCGCTATTAGATTAGTTGGTCAGAGCCACAACGATTTATAAAGTAATGAATACACTACTTTTCAAGCGATTTTCAGAGAGATCTGTGTCAGATGTCTTGCAAATCGCACTTTAAATCAGAATGTCCCCCGACTTTGAAATCATGTGACTTCACTGTGACCGTAGTGTAAGTCGCACCACTTCAAAATCTGCTTTGATGTGACAAATTGTAGGCCAAGTCGCACCCTATTGTCCGTTAGAGGCTCTGTTCACATCCAATCCAATGTTCAAATCGTATGACTTCACTGTAAGTTGCCCGATTTCCACATTGGCTTAGATGTGACTGTGGTGTTAGCCCCTGGGTACATCAGGTGCAATTTGCCATGCAATTTGCAAGTCACTTGCATGTAAAATTGCATGACAAGTCGCATCCAGCCAGGGTGCGTGATTTCAGGTGCGATTTCAAAATTTAAATCGTACCTCATATTGGACCAAATGAATGTGAATGTGAGTGTCTTAACATACCAATTTGCTGCAGCACTATTTCAAAAATTGTTCTTGTCTAACTTTCTGCATTTTGTATCGATTTCACATATAGACTACAATAGAAATCACAATGCAAAACACAATTGAAAACGCAATAACTCGTTGGGAAATCTACAGAAAACACGGTGAGATTGCCAACCAAAAGTGCAATTTTCAATTGCATCTAGTGTGAACCAAGCAGGCAAGTCAACAAAGGAAAAAAAATCTTTGAAGGCAATGCGTATCTGCATGCTCGGATAAGGGTCTGTTATGGATTTGGGGGGGAGTCCACACCATTATTTTACTCCCCTCCAAATCCTTTTCTCTCGTTTTCTTTCTCTCTATTCTCTTTCTCTCTCAGCTCTTGGCTTGGCAACCCCTTCCTAAAAGGGGGCAGAGTGCAAACCCCCTTCTGTACCATACCAGGCTACATGGCCTTAACACGAGGGGGTGCTCCCCCCAAAGCACCTTGTCCCCATGTTGATGGGGACAAGGGCCTTTTCCCCACAACCCTGGCCTGTGGTTGTAGGGGTCTGCGGGCGGTGGGCTTATCGGAATCTGGAAGCCCCCTTTAACAAGGGGGCCCCCAGATCCCGCCCCCCCTATGTGAATGAGTATGGGGTACATGGTACTGCTACTCATTCACCAAAAGCAAAAAGTGTAGTGTGAAAAAAGTCAAGACACGGTCTTTGATAAGTCCTTTATTAAAAGAAAATCCAACATCAATCATGATGTAAACCGCCGCTGACCCAAAAAAAGAAAAAAAAAATAGTTCCGTTCCCAACGATGAGATCCAGCCATATGCTCTGAGCTGGGTTGACAGCTCTTAAATACGTAAGGGGCGTAAGGCCACGCATGTGACCCCACCCCATGTGACATCAATGATGTCGCATGGGGCAGGGTCACTTGAATGATGTCCCTGGGTGGCCCTGCCCCTTACGTATTTAAGAGCTGTCAACCCAGCTCAGAGCATATGGCTGGATCTCATCGTTGGGAACGGAACTATTTTTTTTTTTGGGTCAGCGGCGGTTTACATCATGATTGATGTTGGATCTACTTCGGAGGACATTCTTTTAGATTTTTCTTTTAATAAAGGACCGTGTCCTGTCTTATTTTACACTACACTTTTTGTTTTTTGTAAATGAGTAGCGGTACCATGTACCCCATACTCATTCATGTGGGGGGGGGCGGGATCTGGGTGCCACAGTTGTGGGAAAGAGGCCCATGTCCCCATCAACATGGGGACAAGGTGCTTTGGGGGGAGCCCCCCTGCCCCAAAGCACCCCCCCATGTTGAGGGCATGTGGCCTGGCACGCCATTTTTTTTTATTTTGGCGTGGGGCTTCTCCTCCAGATCCATACTAGACACAAAGGGCTTGGTATGGATGGGAGGGGGGACCCCACACCATTTTGTATAGTATTTTTTAATTGCCGGTAATTTTTTTACATTCAGCAGTCAGTGGGGAACCCTGCTGACAACTGAAACATTAACACATGGTTGTCACTACTAAAATACCGCATGAGTTTTTTTATCAAGTAATGCAGCGGTTTAGTAGTGAAAACCAATGCAGTTCATGTTTCAGCTCCCGCTGACAGCTGAATGTAAAAGAATTTCCGTCAATTAAAAAAATTATTTAAAAAAGGCGTGGGGTCCCCCCTCCCATCCACACCAATCCCTTCAGGCCTGGTATGGATTTAGAGGGGAACTTCTACGCCAAAATCCATACCAGACCCTTTTCTGAGCATGCCGCCCAGCAGGTCAGGAAAGGGGGGGGGGGAACCATACCAGGCCACATACCCTCAACATCGGGGGGGTGCTTTGGGTTGGGGGGGCTCCCCCCCAAAGCACCTTGTCCCCAAGTTGATGGGGCAAGGGCCTCTTCCCCACAACCCTGGCCGGTGGTTGTGAGGGTCTGCGGGTGGGTGGTTTATCGTAATCTGGAATTCCCCTTTAACAAGGGACTCCCAGATTCCGACCCCCCCCCCATGTGAATGAGTATGACATCAATGATGTGACACGGTTCAGGGTCACTCGGATGATGTCCCCGGGTGGGCCCGTCCCTTACATATTTAAGAGCTGTCAACCCAGCTCAGAGCATAGAGATGAAAGCCATCGTCGAGAATGGAATCTTTTTTTTTTTCGGGTCGCCGGCGCTTTACATCGTGGTTGATTTTGGATCTACTTTGGGAGACATTCTTTTAGAGTTTTCTTTTAATAAAGGACTTTTAAAAGGTGTCCTGTCTATTTTTACACTACACTTTTTGTTTTTGTGAATGAGTAGCGGTACCATGTACCCCATACTCATTCACGTAGGGGATCTGGGGGCCCCCTTGTTAAAGGGGGCTTCCAGATTCTGATAAGCCCCCCACCCGCAGACCCCCCACAACCACAGGCCAGGGTTGTGGGGAAGAGGCCCTTGTCCCCATCAACATGGAGACAAGGTGCTTTGGGGGGAGCCCCCCTGCCCCAAAGCACCCCCTAATTTTGAGGGCATGTGGCCTGGTATGATTCGGGGGGGGATGCCCGCTCCCCCCCCTTTCCTGACCTGCCGGGCTGCATGCTTGGATAAGGGTCTGGTATTGCTTTGGGGGTGACCCCACGCCATTTTTATTTTAATTTTGGTATGGGGATTCCCCTCAAGATCCATACCAGACCCAAAGTGCTTGGTATGGATAGGAGGGGGGACTTTTTTTTTTTTTTTTTACTAGCCAACCTTTATTTTTAGATTCAGCTGTCAAAATATATATTATCTAGACATTTGAAATATGTAAAACCATTACAGAAATAATTATAAAGGATAAGAAACAAAACAGAATCAATAGAACTAAGGAAATCAAATTAGAATACATAAAGATATGCCTAGCTACAAATAGTGCTGTTTGTTAAACACAGTAGACGCTATCAAGTGCCGTCTTGCAGAGGACTCCACACAGATTTACTATTAAACAGCGTCTAAAAAGAAAGCGTCAAAAAAGAAATTGCCCACAGCAGATGGCTAAATTGTGTCCTGCAGATGCTCATTTCTTTCCCTGCATAGACGTTGGAAAAGCGTCTAGTTCTTGACTGTCATGAATTCCCTGAAAAATTTTTTTACCCATTGAAAGAATTTTTTGAAATGTAAGATATTGTTTAAAGTGAAGTCCAGATATTTGGGAAAGCAAATTTTAATGTGAACATATTTCTGCAGTGATTTTTCGTTCTGTTAGACGTGCTTCTAGCACGTCTGCTGTTTTAGACTGATTCTTGTATTGTGCCTAGTTAGTAAATTTGCTTTCGAGTCTACTTGTTAGACTCTTTCTTTAGTAAATGTCTTTGCCATCTAAAAGTAGACGGACTCTATTGAAAACAAGACTTTATCCCACAGAAATGTGTCTAGGCACATTAGTAAAACAGGGCCTTGGAGTCGTTGATTAGCGCCAATATAGAGGTTATGTCTATATCAGATCATGCTCCCATTACAAGGAGGCTTCGGGTGGGTGAGGACCAAGATAAAATACCATGGTCGGGGTCTTGCTTATTCAAGACCCCGACCTAGAAAAAAGATTTAGGGCAATTCTTTGAGCTTAACGAGACGGAAGAAGTATCAGCAGCCACAGTCTGGGAGGCACATAAAGCCTATATTAGAGGAATACGGATCTCAATGGGAGCAGAAAACAGAAAGAATGAGGGAAAAAAATAAAGGTTGTGACTGAAGAGTGCCACAAATTAGAATGGTTGCATAAAAAAAAGATAGGTACAGACGTTTATCAGAAGTTAATTACTAAAAGGGCAGAACTAAAGGATCTTATGGAACAAGAGTCGAGAAAGGTATTTAATAGCGTCTCAAAAGAAAGATATCAGTGAGGGAACAGACCTGGAAAATATCTGATGAGGAAATTAGGGAAAATAAATACAAACATTTTATAGAAATACTTAAGGATGATAAAGGAGAAATGGTATATCGCTAATAAGTTTCAAAAATATTATAGTCGGCTGTATGATGTGAGTTCCAGAAATCAAAAAGAAAAAAAAGAGGAGGAAATAAAGGAAAAGAGACTAGAATATTTAAAGGAAGTGGAACTGCCAAGAATAACATGAGAAAAATTAGAGGCCCTAGAGAGACCTATTACCCTAGAGGAAATTAATATGGCCTTAAAAAATACAGCTAAAGGAAAGAGCCCGGGACTGGATGAATATACGGTGGGGTATTATAAAAATCGCAGTGATCTTTTGGTCCCCAAAATGTGTAGCTACAGTATATGAATGCAATAGGAGAAGGGCTGGAAATGAGAGAGGAATCAATGCAGGTCCATATAATGATCATATTCAAAGAAGGGAAAGATCGTACACAGTGTGCTAGTTATAGGCCAATATCTTTATTAAATGTTGATACTAAAGTGTATGCTAAAGCGTTGGCAATTAGACTAAAAGATTTGATGCCGGAGTGGATACACCTCGATCAGGTAGGATTCATTCCTGGAAGAGAAGGTAGAGATAATGGCTTGAGATCATTGTTCCTCTTACAAAAGGTAAAAAGAGAAAAATTGCCAGCTTTACTTCTGTCAATAGATGCTAAAAAGGCTTTTGATAGGGATAACTGGGATTTTATGATGGATATGCTAGAGAAATTGAAATTAACAGGAATAAAGTTTGGACAAGTGGAGCATAAAGTGGCAGCATATGCTGACAATATGTTGTTTTATATAGTAAACCCTAGAATAATGTTGCCTAACTTGAATGAAATTGCTAAAACAATATGGGGAGATATCAAATCTGAAAATATCAGGCAAACTATATTCCATTAGTAAACTAAATAAAAGGAGAACTGGGGAGGTTGTCAAAAGGCGGCGCTTCCTGGATAGGTCATATAAACCTGGTAAAGATGGTGCTAGTCCCAAAAATCTTGTATAAGTTCCATATGCATCCAATATATATACCAGTATCCTTTATATAGAAGATGATATGTAGGTTTATCTGGGCAATAAAAAAAAAGAGAATTAGGCACAAGACACTTTGTAGGGCAAAAGGTAATAGGAGTTTGGGGTTGCCAAATGTTAAGAGTTACTACCAAGCAGTGTTACTTTCACGAATAATAGATTGGTTATTTAATTCACAAAGAAAAAGTTTGGTGAATATGGAAGAGACGTTGAGTAAGACACAGTTAGGAAAGATGGTTTGGGTCCCACACAAGTTTTGCACATTAGATGGGAACATCAGCTCACTGACAGAAAATTTTTAGTGTTTGGGACAGATTGCATAAACAAAAAGGATGGAAATATAATTTGGGTATGATCCCCTTGGTGGGAACGGAGTATTTCCCACCTGGGAAAAATAAAATCTATGGGAAATGGATTAAAAATCAGAACACAAGCTTAAAAGATATATTAAGGGGAATATGCACACTTTTTTTGATTTAAAGGAAAAAAAAAGATTTATTTTTCACTTTAGATGAATAGCGGTATGGTCAACTTGCTCAGTTTGTTCCAACACTTCCACTACCACTGAGGATGTTGAGGGATCAGTACCCGCTGGAGAAATTGCTGAATTTAACTATAGCCCTGAAACAGGGCACCTCTAAGATATACAAGATCCTTATGGATATAGAAGGTACTGACCCCCCCCCTCCCGTTCTTGGGAAAAGGAGAGTGGGAGCTGGGATCAAAGTTGTGCAAGCAACAGAGGAATAATTTATTTAAATTAGCACATGAGGTAACAAACATTAGCACGGTGGAAATGAAGTATAAATGCATGGCTAGATGGTATATCACACCGAGTAAAACACATAAACAACAAGCAGTAATTTCACCTTTATGTTGGAGAGGTTGTGGAGGAAAGGGCACGATGGCATATGTATGGTGGGAATGCCCGAAGATACAAGAAATACTGGAAGGAAGTATTAAAATATGTTTAGGAAATATGTGGGATTACTATACAAAGAGATCCGTGGAGTTGTTTTTTGTATAAATTTGAATCTTTGACAAAACTACGCAAGAACATGGTACCTTACCATCTAGTTAGCGTGGCTAAGGGTCTGATTCCTAAATTTTGGCTTGTCCCTGACCCACCGAGTATGAATGACTGGGTTAATAGAGTAAATAACATTTATAGGTTGGAGGAGTTGTGTCATACTGAAGAGGATAAAATGGAAAAATTTAGGAAAACATGGAGTAAGTGGTTGGTCTTTAAAACAACTAAAAGATATTTGGAAATACTTGGCGGTGGAAACATTCTGCTTTGGGGGTGTTTTTCTGCCAAGGGGACAGGACAACTGCACCGCATCAAAGGGACGATGGACGGAGCAATGTACCGTCAAATCTTGGGTGAGAAACTTCTCAGGGCATTGAAAATGGGTCGTGGATGGGTGTTCCAGCATGACAGTGACACGGCCAAGGCAACAAAGGAGTGGCTCAAGAAGAAGCACATTAAGGTCCTGGAATGGCCTAGCCAGTCTCCAGATCTTAATCCGATTGAAAAGCTGTGGAGGGAGCTGAAAGTTCGAGTTGCCAAACGTCAGCCACCAGACCTTAATGACTTGGAGAGGATCTGCCAAGAGGAGTGGGCCAAAATCCCTCCTGAGAGGTGTGCAAACCTGGTGGCCAACTACAGGAAACGTCTGACCTCTGTGATTGCCAACAAGGGATTTGCCACCAAGTACTAAGTCATGTTTTGTGAAGGGGATCAAATACTTATTTCCCTCATGAACATGCAAATCAGTGCATAAATTGTTAGACATGCTGTCAGGAATGGACTTGCCAATGGTGGTGGGACTCACCTGCCTTGTGGGCTGCAGTACCAGGGCTGGCCAGCTGGTGCTCTCAGCAACCAGAAGCTCACTCCTGCAGTCGGCCATCACCTGAGGCTGATTGCAGGAGGTGTATTTAAGGAATGGCCAGACCTGGAGTCAGGGCCTTGGTGTATGTTTCCCATGAGCCCCTGTACCTGCATCCTGTCTGCTTCCTGCCTGATTCCTGATTCTGCTTGATCCTGACCCTGAATGAACTCTGCCTGTCCTGACTTTGGCTATTCCTGACCACTCTCCAGCCTGCTCCTTTGGTACCTTGTCTGCCTGATTGTTCCTGACCCGGCCCGTCTGACTACGCTCTGCCTACTCCTTTGTGTCTTGTCTGCCCGATGATTCCTGACCCGGCCCGCCTGACCACTCCACCTCACCAGCCCTGACTGCTCTTATCTGTGTACATTCCGTTATCAGTTGGAGGTTTGGTTTTGTTATATTGTGCGTTATATTTGTTTGTGTATAACCCTTAATAAATTATATTGTTATACCATACTTGAGCCTGCGTTTCCCTGTGTCAGTTCACGCATCTCTGGTCTTACTGGGAGCCCTGACACATGCATTTCTTTTGAATTTTGTGCTGCTATTCTGTCTCTCGGTGTTACAGTACACCTACCATTCAATTTTTAGACTGATCATTTCTTTGTGAGTGGGCAAACATTCAAAATCAGCAGGGGATCAAATACTTATTTCCTTCACTGTATGGATTGTATGACATTGTTTGTCTAGGCCTGGAAACCAGGACGTAACTGGAGAAATGTTAAAAAGAAAAGTTTAAAACAAGTATATATGATATATTTTCCTAACTATTCACTAATGCTAGTAGCATAGCGATTAAAGTGATTGTAAAGGCAATTTTTTTTTCTTTTAAAACAACAAACATGTTATACTTACCTGCTGTGTGCAGTGCTTTTGCACAGAGCAGCCCGGATCCTTCTCTTCTGGGGTACCCTTCCTGCTCTCCTGGCCCTTCCATCCTATTGAGTGCCCCCACAGCAAGCAACTTGCAATGGGGGCACCCTAGCAGGCTCGGAGTCCATTCAACGGAGCCACGGCCTGGCCCTGCCCACTCTCCCTCCTCATTGGCTCACTAGCTGTGATTGACAGCAGTGGGAGGCAATGGCTCCTTGTGCTGTTTCAGCCATTAAGAAGAGGGAGTGCAGGGATAGCTGAGACTCCAGTGCACATCGCTGGATCAAGAGGATGCTTAGGTGTGTATTGGGGGGGGGGGCTGCTGCATAGAGAAGGTTTTTTACCTTTATGCATAAAATGCATGAAGGTAAAAAACCTACTACATTTGGAACCACTTTATCAATAGTCAATGTTGATTGAAATAGTGAAATTCTGCTTTAAATACATTCTTCTCTTCATGTTATACAAATGAAATGAGGGGTAAAATAAACAAAACAGTACTAATAATAACATTGTGTTGAATGCACCCCTCTTGCTGACAGAAAAAAACCCTAGAAAACCTAATGTGAATAATTCAGTAGGATCAGATTTGCTACCAATATTCAAAAAAGGGCCAAGATAAATGTCAGAAAACTAGAGACCAGTCATCCTAACATCAATTTTATGCAATGTATTGGCATGAATAGTGAGGCAATATCTGAGAATTACCAGAAAAAAACAGTATCATTAGTAGCAACCAATATAGATTATTTATAAAGGACCATTCTTTGTCAGGCCAACTGTTTAACATTCTTAGAAAGTGAGTAAATAAAGAGTCCACGCCTGTAGGAGATAGGTAGAGTTGATTGCCCTTTGACATCACATGGTGGTTTTACATGCTGTCACAAGCTATTCAGCAATAACATGCAGTGCCAAGCTGCAGCAAGCAAGGCCAGAAAACTATTAGCATGCATTACAATACAAATGTAATAAATGCTCTGCTGTGTTTGTAAGAATAAGTTATGCAAATAAAAAGTATCTAATAGCAGATTGGAACAATTTGTTTAACCCAGTGGGTAACACCATTATTTCTATAGTGCAGTAAATATACCAAAAACACATACATATAAAATCAGTGGGTTAAAAAACCATAAATTGAACAAAGTCAAATAAAAAAAATATAAAATAGTGGTTATTTAGATAAATAAAATAAAGTCCACATAAGTGAAATAGACTTTTGCATATTTGAGAGCTCCAGCACCACTCCAAATAAAGCTGTGTTTCCTCAGTTTCACTGCCATCACCACATGCAGCATCTTACCAAATGGGTATACCCCAAACTATAACTAGGTCTACAACAGCCTGTTTGAATCAGGGATCAGCAGGAACAGCTCCACCCCCAATGTATTTCAACCAACAGGGGATCCCCTTGAAAATGTCATATTGGATGAGATGCAATTCGTGTACATGCGATTGCTTTCCATTTCTATGTGCGCTACATGGTGATTTTGCCTTAACCTGCCCAAGAAAATGAAGATTGTCTTATGTTTGTGAACATTCTTAGAAGGAACAAGTGGGTTATCACTTTTTTCCAGGTCTAAAAAATGCATACTCAGTTTGTGGATAGATTTATTTTAAACAAATCACATATATTTTGATGTTTTGAAAAAGATGGCGTTGCTGATATGTCTGTATTTTCCATTAAACATCCCCTTAGAATGGAAAGGTATCTAAAAACAAGAAGAAAAAAATGAAAAGGCAACAAAAGCGCCAGCAAAAATTGCTAGAAGAGCGACTGAGAGATATTCACAACATGGAGGAACTAGGATCTAGTAACAGCTGTTTTCTAGACCATTGTTACCTGATGCACCATGATCAGGTCTGCAATTGCCACCAGGGAAGCCATGAAAATGTTGACAAGATGGAGAGTGAGTATTTGGTATCTATTATATATCTGTTATTATATAGTCATAACATAATGTTGTATTAGCAATCTAACATCACCAAAATAAGAAGAATAGCTTAGGAGAAATTAAGTTTGTTAAAGGACTAGATATCACAAACAATTGCTATTTTCCATAAAGTACTGCTTTCATGCGTCTTATATCCTTTTTTTCATCTCAGTGGTGGACACTCTGCCTACATGTACATAGATGGGCTTCTTGATTTTTACAATTATGCATAAGAATTTGTGTGTTTGTCATGGCCACATGTAATCTCCATCAAGGGTGTTTGTAGCAAAGTGACAATACAACAGCATAATTAAGAGGCAGTTGTCACCCTTAATAGTAAGTGCCTGAGCAGGATCGGCATGTATTATTTTAATGAAAGATTTTAAAATATTGAAAACAACTTCTGAAATGGCAGGATCGGCATGTATTCTTCATGTATTCCCTCTCCAGAGATCTTAATGTTCCTGTGTCCACTGTGCACAACAAGGCGTTTACAGCCCATGGCACTGTAGCTGACCTCCCTGGAAGTGAATGAAAGAGAAAAATTAATCAAAGATTGCAACAAAGGTTAATATAAGTCGTATAAGACATAAGTCGCCATCTGAATGAAGAGGAACGCTATGGTAGGAGACCCAGGAGGACCACACTGCTGACACAGAAGCATAAAAAAGCCAGATTGGAGTTTGCCAATACTGGATGTCTTGACCGTGTGCATGACATTAGAATTCTTTGGTAGTCTTCAGATTTTATAATGTGCAAAGTAGGACCCAGTGTCAGAAAGTTGGGTCTCCATCAGAGATCCCATGATCTGCATGTCTTATGGCTGGACAAAGCACACGTCAAAAAGCACCCTGAAATGGTTTAAGACTGGAGAGTACTGAACTGGCCAGCAATAAGTCCAGATCTTAGTTGGGAAAAGGAACAGCAGTTGGGAAAAGGAACCCTTCCAATCTGAGAGACCTGGAGCAGTTGGTAAAAGAGAGGTGGTCCAAAATTCCAGTATAGATGTGTAAGAAACTAATTGAATTCACAGGAAGCTATTGATTTCAGTAGTGTGCTACCAAATATTAAATTGAGGGTGCCATTAATTTTGTCCAGTCCATTTTTGGAGTTTTGCGTGGTATGTGTCAGATTTGGCTTTTTGTTTCTCCACTTTTTTGTGTCATACCAATACAAACAAAAGAAATAAACATGAGAATGCCTAAACATTTGTAATTGCAACAGTTTTCTGAGCGAAGCAGTGTTTTATCTGATAGAAATGCAGGGGTGCCAATATTTTTTTGCCATGGCTGTATGTCATTCACTCTCACTGGAAAGCTCAAATGAGCTTATATGCCTACAAAAGAGGTGGAACGGTTGAGCAGCACTTTCAGTTGTGTACATTGATTCAAGTATTTACTTTAGGCTAATCTCCTTTGCATATGTATTTTTTCAGAGGTTTTAAAGTGGTTAAGACAGTTATATTGGTAACATGCTGTAGAACAGAATGTCATCTCTTTCTGATCTCATCTGGCTTATGTAATTTTTCTCACTGGGAAGCCCCTAGACAAAGATGTGTAATGGTTGAGCAGTACTATCCTTCAACTGTGTAATATAAAGCCATGTCGTTGTATTGGCACTTAAAAATAATACCTTTTTTTCCCACAATAGATCTTATCCCTTCTGTCCCTGCAGACAATGAGGGTGCAGACTCCTCTCTGGGAAGCGGAGGGACCACATGTCTTGCTCAGAGCCCTCAGTCATCTGGGACATATGAGAACTGCAATGGATTTGGTACAGTCCCTCGTTGCATTAGCCCAGACACACACACCTCGGGCTTCTCTAGCTCAGCCTTTTCTGCCACCTCCGGCTCTGCCATATCTGGGTATTCTGGATATCGAGAAAGAGGAGGACTTTTGTCTCCAAATTGTAAGTTTGCCCTCATTTTAAAATTCTTGTTGCCAGGCTGGCTCCGGTTTAAACACTTAATGAGTTATTGATGAAAAAGTCAGCATGAAGTCAGAACTCCTGATCTGCGTACTTCTTGCAGGTCAATGTCGTAGGATATGTTCACATTACTGAATGTCAGCAATGCATGCTTTCACGACATGCAGAGACGCACAGTGGTGCCAATAACTTCTAATTGGACTTCTTTTCCAAGTTTCTCATGTGTAGGGCAACCCTTTGAAATAAATTGCATGCCCTACATGCGATGCATGGAAACATGCCCATGCTTGGTTGTGCCTGTTGACATGATCCAAACCTTTAGAGAGTATTAAACCACTGGATTAGTGAGGTAGCCAGGTAAACTTAATTTTAGATACTCTACTGCTGCTTACGTTGTAACACCTGAATTTCAAACACTTCCTACAACCACTTTCTACTTCCTGAGTGCCATGGTCTTCCTGCTTAATTACATGCCAAAACTTTATGGTTTCAGGTGCATAATTACTTAACTTGCTAGAGAACACATCTTCTCTCCCATAATAGAGCAGGGTAGGATGAGCGTCCACTCGTAACCAAATATATAGTAAGTACACCTAAGAAAGAGAAGAAATGAAAGCACCTGTCCCTTAATCCTTTATTAATTACATGAAATGACAAACATATACGTAATGAAATAAATAATAAACCTCTGTGCCAGTTCCAACAAAAGGAATAAATAGACATTTTTGTCTTATTTAAATTGCAGCACTGCACTTGAACATGTACCCCCAGTAAGTCACCTATAGAACTATGTAGTGAGTGGTAATAATAGGATTTTTAACTTACATGTAATTTCCTTCTCTTGGAGTACAGTTCAGGACACTGGATCTTTAATCTTAACCATGGGTTTTATGCAGCTACCTTCAGGTATTGGACCATGGCAAAAAAGCTACAGGCCTCAGTTCTTTAACAGAAGGGAGATTATAGGTGTAGCACTGCCCCCTTAGGAGTCACTAGAGATTTGGGTCCCCCTATAGTCTTGCACAGCCAGGTAACACGAATTTCCTCCCAGACATGCACTCCAGAGACAGTAAACAGTCCTTAAACTTGTTTTTTTGGAATTTATTAGGGGATTGAAACTTGGATGGGGATGAGGGCTAGGGAGAGGGATTTCTTTTCTTGGAGAGCTGTCCAGCCTCTCCTTGTGTACTTTCTCAGACCCCAGATAAAATCTCCTCTTCACCCAGCTGCCTGAGGGAAACCATGGCCAAGAGGTCCCAGAAGCTGCCACCTTAAATGAAAGCAGTCCCAGATGGTGGCTAGTCTGGTTTCCCACCCGAATACCCTTTCCCCTTATGCAGCCCAAGGGGTGTGGGGCTACTTACTTCTGAGGCTGAGAGATCCTCCCTTCCATTTCCTCCCTTCCAGTAACTGTATGCAGGCCCCTCTCCTGGTCCCCCTCCCAGGCTCTACACACCATCCTGCTCACTCCATCTTCCACCTGAACTCTCCTGCTGCTGAGCAGGCTCTGCCACTCTTAAGGGCTGTTCTGATCCTATGCCATGCCTCCTGCTTGGGGATTGGTCAAGATCCCTTAAGAGTGCAGACCAGCCACTCCTCACCCCCACCCACTTCTCTAGGTCTCTAGATCAGGGGAAAGTTCTAGAGAGCTGATCTGCAGAGCCTCTCAGCCCTGACCAAAATTTGACCCCTCTTGACTATTTCTCCCTGACTACTGCTCAGCCTCTATCTAAAAAAATAATCAACTAGCTCCCCCTAGCTGTCCTAGGAAGGTGCTACATAGGGAAAGGGATGTGCTGAGTGGAGCTCTCTGCCGGAGCACTGAGAACTGAGTGATCAACAGTCTTTTGATTGCTCCTTTCTCAGTCTTATAGGCGGCAGGGGACATTGGTGCAATGCTGCATCCACCTAGGATTATGAATAGTATGATTTCTAGAAAAAAAAAAGCAAAACACCCTAAACTTCTCTTTTAACCATGGGACATCTAAAAGCAGTCCAACTGGAGAGTGAGCAACACAACAAACAAATGCTATTCGGCCCACAAGCAAGTCAAAAGAAGGCCAAAGAAGACCTCAGGGACAAGGCTTGAAGTAGTGAGAGGTACCTAAATCTCAGGGTTTCTTTTTTTTTTTTTTTTTTCTGTTAGTCACATGATTATTTCATAAGCTGGAAACTACATTTCTAGGGGAATTCTGGGCATCAGCAAGAAGACTACAGTATGTCTGATTTTCTTTACAGTTTTAGAAAATACAACTCTCGTAGTCTGAACTAGAAAGTTAATTTTTAGTAAAAAGTAAATATAGAAATACAGTATGTAACAAGTATGGATAATCTGCTAATGTTTTAACAAAAATGGAGTTACCCTGCAATTGTTAACCTGTTTTAATTTAAGACCAGACTCCTTTAATTCTAAAAGCAACTTATTTGTAAACTTCACACTTGAAGTATAACTAAATGCAAACATTTTTTTAAGTTTTGGATAGAGTGGAGGTGGAATAGAACTCGTTAGGTTTTTTTTTTTTCCCCCACAAAGTTTATTAAGAAAATAACTCAATAACTCAAAGCATACAAATTGTACACGGAGATACAATGTGCCAATGAAAAATGCAGTAGAAAACAAATAACAGATGTCAAACAGTAAGAGATACTAAGGTAAACAGACTGAGAAAGCGATCTCGTGTCGCACGTATTGTTAATAAAGTTCGACTAGAAAAAAAAGAGTATATGTTCGCAAGCAAGAATAAAGTCACACATGGCGCATGCGCGGCCAGGGATGATGGCAGACGTGTTCTGCTGAGCTCCGCTCATCCCCGGCCAGGAGTGACTCACCCGCTCCGCACTACAGCTGATCTTCTGCCTCGGGTGAGTCACGTTTCACCAAGCACCCGGCCCAGCACCAGGGAGAGGCTTCTATGGGGAAGATAGGGCGCTGGAAGCCCCCCTCCCCGCAGCCTCAGGACCCGCGGCCCTCGCCTCTGCGGCGCTTCCTATATAGGCCGCAATCCCCGGCCTCTAGTGAGGATAGAGGTCCGAGGAACGATCCCGGACCTCTAGCGGCCGCGGAGGGTACTGCACCCTGTATAATCCCAGCACAGCTGCAAACCTCTGCTCCGATCCTTCCACACATGGGGGATCATGACCCCCAATTGACAGCAGGAGAGGCTATGGACAACCCTACTCCAGGGGGTCTCCCTGCCCCTGGTCTGAATCTTCAGCAGACAAAGTCGTCTCCTCTGCTCACAATCTCCGCGTTAGACGACAAGCTGCAAATTTTTTTACGAAACATTACCGCCTCTATAGCCGCTGAAGTGGGAAAAGTGGCTAATGAGCTCAGAGGGGAAATAGCCCAGATTGGGGACCGCACGGATAAGCTGGAAAGTAAGTTTGATGATTTGGTGCAATACGTTCACGTTTTGGAGGAAGATAATGCCTATCTGAAACATCCCATGTCCCAAATGCAGCTCCAGCAAGAGGACCTGGAAAACAGGGAACGGCGCCAAAATATCTGTATACGTGGTTTGTCCGAATCTGTTGCTGATGCTCAATTGCACTGCCATCTACTGTCCTTCATCGATACTGCCCCCATGGTCCCAGAAGCAGATTGGCGGATGGATAGGGCCCATCGCTCTCTGGGCCCTAAACCGATTGAGGGAACCAGTCCACGTGACGTTATAGTCCGCTTCCACTACTTCCAAAGTAAAGAAGCCTTACTATCAGCAGCCCGCCACAAATCTTCTTTGGAGTTTAAAGGTGATAAACTCCAACTCTTCTGTGATCTTTCTCCGATTACTCTTGCTAAGCGACGGGCTTTTAAGCCGATCACCACACATCTTCAACATCATCGTGTCCTGTATCGTTGGGGGTTCCCCTTTAAGCTGGTGGTTGTTAGGGACAACACTCATGTTGTCCTCCGTGATCTTCAAGAGGCGGATTCTTTCCTTAAGCAGTTGGGACTTCCACCTCTACCTGATGATATGTCCTCGCCGCCGCCTACTCCATCCTGTCCTTCTGCCACCCCTTCCAAGATATGGACACCAGTCCGCGGAGGTCGGAGGAGACGCACACCGCAACGTCCACGCCCTCCCCGATCAAGCGACCCTCCTGCCTGATGATTTTCAGGGGTGATCTTTTGTGCCGAATTGGGTGTTTTGTTCGGCCATAGCCTTGCTGGGTGCATTTTATTTTTATTTTGTTCTTGTTTTCTCTGGCCGGGTTTGACGTCCTCCCGGAAGTGTCGGATGTCGTGCTGCCCTCGATACTGTCTAGCCAATGGCCTAGATGACTTGGGCTTAGTTGACGTTCCCAAGTTTATATCCTTGCGGATACCTGCTCTTCATTGTGTATTTTTTTCTGTTGTGTTATGTTTTCTGTTTTCTGTTTTTTTTCTTTTTACTACATCGATGGTAATTTTTCCATTTGTCATGCTAATACATGTAGCCCAGCCACTGTTATTCTATAATGGCTTTGAGGTTTCTGTCATACAATGTTAAGGGCCTCAACTCTATTCAAAAAAGGTGGATGGCTTTGAAGGAATTTCGATCCTCAGGAGCAGATATCATTTTTGTCCAAGAGACCCATTTCAAATCTACAGGCTCCTTTCGTTTTGCATCGAGATTTTTTCCCCGTGCCTACTCGGCTTTTGATCCTTCTGGGAAGGCCGGAGCGGCAATTTTGATTGGGTCACATTGCTCCCTTCGGGTTGTTTCCTCCAAAGTTGACCGACAGGGTCGTTTCATTCTTCTGGAGTGTATGTTTGGTGAGACTCCCCTAGTTCTGCTGAATTTATACGCCCCTAACACAGGCCAATTGCAATTTCTATCCCAAACACTCGCCAAACTGGATTCCTTTTCCACTTCGCAGGTGATAGTTGGGGGAGATTTTAATCTGATTCTTTCCCCCCATAAAGACAGGAAGGTTCTTTTTGAGTCCTCTCCCTCGAAGCGGCAATGCTCCTCTTCAAAATCCTTTCGTAGATTAATTAGGGGGCATCGTCTCTTTGACGCATGGCGGATTAAACATCCTCTCCATAAACAGTTCACTTTTTACTCTACCCCTCACCGTAGTTATTCTCGCCTAGACCATTTTTTCGTTTCTGCTCCATTGCTTCCACTTCTGGTCTCTTCTGATATTAATCCCATTACTTGGTCCGACCATGCCTCTTTGACTTTAAACCTTTTTTTCCCCCCTCTTATATCCAAACCTTGTCATTGGCGCCTTAATGAGACCTTTCTTTCCACAGACCATCTTAGAGATGAATTATCGCAGGGACTTGATACTTATTTCACCCATAATGTTGGTTCCGTAAACTCCTCCTCAACTCTATGGGAGGCTCACAAGGTGGTTTTTCGAGGGCTCTGTATTTCTATGGGTTCTCGTTTAAAAAAGTCCTCGGCAAGTGCTAGGGCTTCCCTCGTACAAGAGCTATCTTGGGCGGAAGGTCGGTTATTGGCTAAGCCATCTATTCCTGGGCTCCAGAGGGTAATTTCTCTACGGGATCAGGTTAAAGCTCTTGACTCCAGTAGGACTGCTCAATCCCTCCTTTGGGTCAAGCAGAAATTCTATGAATTTTCCAATAAGCCCCATCGTATGTTAGTCAATCGTCTCAAAGCTCAGTCCCCTTCCACGATGCCTGACTTACTAATACAGCCAGATGGAAGCCCCACTTACGATCCTCGGGCTATGGCAACTCTTTTTGGCTCATTTTACGGGAAATTGTATAACTGTTTAACCCCGGACCTGCACCCACCCCTCACACAGTCATTATTTGATAATTTTTTTGATACATTGTCACTCCCGAGTATTTCACCTTCGGACACTGCCACCCTTAATGCTGACATTACCCTAGAGGAATTACTGGACACAATCAAACTTCTCCCTTCTCGTAAAGCTTCGGGACCGGACGGATTGTCCTACTCCTACTATAAAACATTTATTGGTATTCTGGCACCGCATCTCCTCTCTCTATATCACGATCTTTTTAAGGGAATTATACCTCAGACTGAATTCTCCCGTGCATATATCTCAGTCATCCCTAAACCCGATAAGGACCATTCTATCGTGGACAACTACCGCCCCATTGCCCTACTCAATTCCGATTATAAGATTTTTACCAAAATTTTAGCCAACTGATTGTCCGGAATCATCTCCAAGATCATACATAGGGATCAAGTGGGCTTTGTACATGCCAGACATGCCGCAGATAACACTAGAACTATTGATCTGGTTGATCTGGTTAACAGGTCCTCTACCCCTACAGTGTTATTAAGCTTGGACGCTCAAAAAGCTTTCGACCGTTTAAGCTGGCCTTTGAAACCAAATCTCTCCAAGACCATGAACATATAAATGTTCATGGTCTTGGAGAGATTTGGTTTCAAAGGTCCATTTGTAGCAGCTTTGAAGGCCCTCTATTCATTCCCCCTTTCACAGGTCAGATTAGCTTCTTTTCTCTCGCCTCCCTTTCAGATGTCAAAGGGAACGCGTCAGGGCTGCCCACTCTCTCCTTTACTGTTTATTCTTTGTCTGGAACCTCTAGCCATCGCTATTAGGTCAAACCCGGATATTCGCGGGATACAGTCACATTCCCATGAGTACAAATTATCGTTATTTGCAGATGGCATTCTTCTCACGCTTACGAGTCCCCATACTTCTTTACCGATTTTGCATAAGTCCTTGAAACAATTTGGGGCTATTTCAGGTTACAAAGTCAATACGTCCAAAACTGAGGCACTCCCAATACATATCCCACCTATCGTTTTGTCCTCGCTTCAGGAAGCCTTTCCCTACCGGTGGTGCACACACTCTTTAAAATATTTAGGTACTAATATTTATCTCTCTTACCAATCCATATACGAGGCCAATTTCCCCCCTTTGTTTATAGCAATCTCTCGCTCTCTGAAACGTTGGGATGCCTTGCCCATCTCTTTTCTCGGTCGCATTAACGTTCTAAAAATGACCGTGTTACCCAAACTCTTGTACTTGTTTGCAACTCTCCCCGTTCCCGTTCCTATGTCCAAGCTTCACTCGCTTCAGAAATCTTTCCTACACTTTATCTGGCACAATATGCGGCACAGGATTGCACGTTCTGTTCTGCTTTCTCCGCGTTCTAGGGGAGGTCTGGGAGCGCCGGATATAATCAAGTATTATTATGCAACTCACCTTAGTTTTCTTCTGTCATGGTCCACGCAACACCCTCCCAACACATGGACTGAGATTGAATCTTTACAACTGTCCCCAGTTCATCCATGTTCCCTTCTTTGGTCCACCGCGGCAGTGGATGTCTCTTCCTTCCGCCATCTATTCCTTGGTCCCATGCAATTTTCATTGACGGTATGGCAGAAATGTAAGACTCAATTTACTCTAGCCTCTGAATGCTCCCCTTTGACAAATATCCTCTACAACCCTAACCTGCCAGACAATATGGCCATATCTCGGATGTCTCTTTGGGTGGTATCTAACCTTTTTCAATTGCGTCACTTGGTACATCCGGTGACTCGTAAATTACATTCCTTCCCGGATCTCCAGAAAAAAGCTTCTTTACCTCCTCATCACCTATATATATATTTCCAAATACGCCATTTTTTCTCTACTCTATCACCCTCATTGATCCTGGGGAAGCCTACACCCTTCGTACGTTTATGTATGCAGAGCCCCCACCAAAGGGGTATTATCTCCAATACTTATAAAATTCTTATGGCTGCATCCCCTTTATCTAATGAAACTCACCTTTACATGCGTAGGTGGTCTCAGTTTGTACAACGTGATATTGATTTACTGACGTGGAAGAATATTTGGGTAAATGCATCTAAATCTTCTGTTTGTGTGGTTTTTAAGGAAAACATTTATAAGATTATGATGTTATGGTACAAAACACCTGAGGTTCTTCATGCTTTCAACCCGAGTGCTTCTCCTGTCTGCTGGCGCTGTGGTAAGGATTCAGGTTCTCTCTATCATATTTTTTGGACTTGTAAATCTATTGTTCCTTTTTGGGAGGATGTCCGTTCCTTGTTGCAATCAATGCTGCATGCCTCGCTCCCTTTTGACCCTCTGCATTTTTTGCTGGGCTTGCCATTCCCGGGTCTATCTAATCCAGCCAGAAAACTTGCTGCTCACGTGTTGACCGCGGCCAGGAGAAGTATTCCTATGGGTTGGTTATCTTCTACTCCCCCCACACTGCTGACTTTGTACCAACTTATTGCTGAAGTTAGACGGATGGAGTATTTGACTGCTTTACATAATTGTTTGCTGTATTTGAGTTGATTTGGCTCCCGTGGGATTCCTTCATTTCCTCTTTGCCGGCTCGAATCTAAGATCCTGATTGTTTCTGCACTGATTTTGTATGACTTTGTATGATTCTATTGGACATGATTATATGTAGTTATGCCATCGATGTTTCTCTCTGTTCTGTTTATAATTTACTTATTTGAAAACCAATAAAAATTGTTAATACAAAAAAAAAAAGAATAAAGTCACACACTAACCATAATAAGGCTTAAGAATTCCACAAGACTGGCAGGGTCGTTTGTTTGCACCCCCATATGTCTTGCATCATAGAGTAGCAGGGTAGGGGGGCAGAGGATATGATTAGAGGTTCTGGACATCTTGTAAAGGAACGAGGGTGCAAAGGTATACAGAGCTCAATACTATCCAAAAGGTAGAACAGAGGTAACACTAAGAGGTTACCAATGTGTGGGGAGATGTCTGTGAATTGGAAGAGGCACATGTGCTGGTGTAGTATGGGTATGTGATTAGGACACCTATGGGCAGGGGAATGAGTGCAAATGTAGGAGGAGAAATCTTGTAATGTTTTTATTGCTGTAGAAAGTGGCAACCTCCCAAATCTATAACTGGCCTATACAGCAAGGTGCATATAAAAGGTCAATGCACAGCATAAACAAACAAAATATTGCCCTGCACACTTACTGACCACCAACAAAACAACCAAATTGGCCGTCTCACAATTTGCGGTAATAACAGAGGGTTTAGTTTGCACACATATGCGTAAGTCACAATGCCGAATGATGGCTACTGCATGGTTATCCAGTTCTGGGAGGGCGTCATATTATGCACCCCCCCGCGCGCCCCAGTGGACACAGCTGATTACATGATGAGATAAAAGGCCAATCACGTCACAGAGCAGATCGGCACTGATCATCAGGTCACTGATGATCAGTGCCTTGCAGTGCTGCCCAAACAGTGCCACCCACCTGTGCCCAGTAGTGCCTCCCACCAGTGCCCAGCAGTGCCACCCATCAGTGCTGCCCAGCAGTTGCGCCCATTAGTGCCCATCGGTTCCACCCATCAGTCAGTGTTGTCCATCAATGCAGCCAATTAGTGCCCTTCAGTGCTGCCTATTGGTGCTCATCATTGCTGCATATCAGTGCAGCATCATCCGTTCCTCCTCATCAATGCCCACCAGTGCCCCTTCATCAGTGCAACCTATCAGAGCCCATCAGTGCTGCCTATCCGTGCCACCTTATCAGTGCCCATCAGTGCTGCCTATCACTGCCCATCAGTGCGGCCCTATCAGTGCCGCCTCATAAAACACACATCAGTGAAGGAGAAAAATTATTTGTTTTTGCAAAATGTTATAATAGGAACAAAGAAAAACTTTTTTTTCAAATTTTTAACTCTTTTTTTTGTTTAAAGTGCAAAAAATAAAAAACACCAAGTGGCGATTAAATACCACCAAAAGAAATCACAAAAAAATTATAAAAATTTCATATGGGTACTGTGTTGCATGACCATGCAATTGTCATTCAAAGTGCGACAGTGCTGAAAGCTGAAAATTGGCCTGGGCATGAAGGGGGTAAAAGTGCCTGGTAGGCAAGTGGTTAAAAAGGTTCTGATGAGTTCACGACCCAGGTTTAAACCATAATGTTTAAAGCAGCAATTACAGTGTAGTTATATATCTATTTGATATCTAAGGCAAGGGTCGGCAACCCCCGGCACGTGTGCCACACATGGCATGTGGCCGCATTTATGCTGGCATGCGAAGGTTGTGACACCCGACACTTCCACACAGCCAGCTGCCAGATGCTTGCAGCTGGCTACACAGGAAAGAGCCCGGCTACCTCACTCCTGCCTCTGGTCCCACCCACCTTCGTTCCCGGAGACACCTGACCCATCAGCATAGCCAGCTGCCGAGGCTTGCGACTGGCTACACAGGAAGGAGCCTCACTTGCTGTCTTCCACTTCTGTTCCTAGAGACACCTGACCCATCAAGACAGCCAACCGCCCAATGTTTGTGGCTGGTTTCACTGGAAGGAGCCCTGCTACCTCTCTGCCACCTCCGGTCCCACCCACCTCCATTCCCTGGGGTCACATGATCCATCAGCATAGCCAGCTATGCTTGCAAGCTGGTGCTTGCAGCTGGCTACACAGAAAGGAGCCCGGCTACCTCTCTCCTGCCTTTTGGTCCCACCCATCTCCATTCCTAGCGACACGTGACCTATTAGGATAGCCATCCGCCCGATGCCAAATATAAGGCATGCTGTGCCCCCCCAATGGATACTGTGCCTGACCAGCTCCTGCTATCCTCGCACAGGGCACTCAGCAGATCTTGTCCTCCCACACAGCACACAGCTGAAATCAGATTCTTTTACAGATAAATCCTCCATCTGAACATGTATAGCTGCCTGTTATGTTGCTGCTCTGCTGCTGTTCCAATATGGAGATCAGAACAGATCAGAGCTGCAGAAGTCAGCAACACACTGCGCAGATGGAGGCTGTGTCTGTAAACAAATATGATCTCTGCTATGTGCTGTTTGGGGAGGAGGAGCTCTACTGTGTACCTTTTGTTAGCACTGACCCCTGTTCTCTGCCCTGCTGACCTCTGTCCTCTAACCCCATCCTCTGCCCCTCTGACTTCTGTCCTTTGCCCCATTGACCCCTGTTCACTGCCCCACTGACTATGTTCTTTGTCCCACTGACCTCTGCCCCACTGACCCCATTCACTGCCCCGCTAACCCTAGACCTATGCCCCACTGATCCCTGTACACTGTCCCGCTGACCACGTCCTCACCTCTGCTCTGCTAACCCTGTTCTCAGCCCCATTTGCCCCCTGTACACTGCCCCACTCACCCCATCCTCTGCCTGATGACCCCTGTACACTGCCGCGCTGACCCGGTCCTCAGCCCCATTTACCCTTCTACACAGCCCTGCTCACCCCATCCTCTGCCCGCTGACCCCTGTACACTGCCCCACTGACCCGTCCTATGCCTTGCTGAACCCAGACCTCTTCCCCACTGAACCAAGTTCTCTGTCTCCCTGACCCCCATACACTTCCTTACTTGCCCCAGTCCTTTGCCCTGATTACTCCATCCTCTGCCCTGCTAAACACTGTCCTAAGCTTACCCATGTCCCCTGCACTGCTGAACCATGTTAGCTATTGGGAACTACTAATTTACAGGTGCAAGAATTGGGGTTGATATGAGGTGTGAAGGTGCAGAATTTGGGGTGATCTGGAGTCTGAAGGTGCAGGAACTGGGGCTGATCTGAGGCGTGAAGGTGTAGGAATTGTGGTGATCAGAGGTTTGAAGGTGAAGGAATTGAGGTGATCTGAGGCATGATGGTGCAAGATCTGGGGTGATCTGAGATGTGAAAGTGTAGGAATTAGGGTGTTCTGAAGTGTGATAAAGCAGGAGTTGGGGCTGATCGGCAATGTTAAGGTGCAGGAACTGGGGCTGATCTAAGGTGTAAAGGTGCAGAAATTGGGGCTGATCTGAGGTGTGAAGCAACAAGAATTAGGGCTAATTTGAGGTGTGAAGGTGCATGCATTGAAACTTATTTGAGATCTGAAGACTCAGAACTGGGCTGGTCTGAGGTGTGAAGGTGGAGAAATTGTGGTTTATCTGAAATCTAGCTATTGAAAACTACTAATTTTATAGGTGCAGGAAGTGGGGTGATCTGAGGTGTGAAGTTGCAGGAATTAGAGTGATGTGTGAAAGTGCAGGATTTGGGGTGATCTGAGATGTTAAGGTGCAAGAATTGGAGGGATCTGAGGTGTGTTGGTGCAGGGATTGGGCCTAATCTGAGGTGTGAAGGTGCAAAAACTGCAATTGATCTGAGAGGTGACTGTGCAGGAGCTGGGGTGATCTGAGGTTCGAAAGAGCAGGAATTTGTATGATCTGAGGTGTGAAGGTGCAGTCATAGGGGCTTATTTGAGATCTGAAGGTTCAGAAACTGGGGTGAGCTGAGTCGTGAAGGTGGAGAAATTGGGGTTGACCTGAAATCTGATGGTGCAGGAATTGGGGTGATCTGAGGTGTGAAGGTGCAGGAATTGTGGTGATCTGAGGTGAGACGTAAAAATGCAAAGCTCAATAAATGTATTTCTTGCTATTATTCAAGTCATTTACAGCAATAACTATTGAAAATGTGAAGTTTACTATCGCTGGCACTCTCAATTCCTTTGAAACATTTTTTGGCACGCTGTACTCAAAAGGTTGCCTACCCCTGATCTAAGACCTACTTTCTTAGAAGTCAGGGCACACAGGACACATGTACAGCATACCAACACCAATATTGGAATGCAAACAGCATATAGATTAACCATTTGCCGCCCGCCCTATGGCCGAATGGCAGGCGGCAAATATCATCAGCATTCCGGGTGGACGCCATATGGCGTCCTCCCGCACATGCGCAGATTGCGCTCCTGCAGAGCGGCGTGATATGTCACCGGCCGTGTACCTCGGACACGGCTGATGACAGATCTGAGTATCGGCCCCGTTGCCGGTACCATGTGACCTGCTGTGACCAATCACAGCAGGTCACATGACAGTTGTATACAATGGATGGCTTCATTCATGCCATCCAATTGTATACCAGTGTCTAGCTGTGAATGGTCACAGCTAATCACGAGCACATGTCATGTGATTAGCTGTGGCCAAATCACAGCTAAGCACAAAAAAACCCAAAAAAACAAAACCCTGAATGAATCGATGTCATTCAGGTAAATGCTTGCTATAAGCAAATTGTGTAAAAAAAAAAAAAAAAATACTGATCACTTACCCAAAAGTAGTACAATGTTACTATGGTAACATTGTGCTACTTTGGTCATAGTGAAATATGAAAAAAAAAAATCTGAAAAAAAAGAAAAAAAATTTAATAAAAAATAAAAAAATATATATTTTTTTTTCATACTGTCACCAGTAAGTGTCCCTGATCACCGCCATGCCAGTTATATGATGACGCTGTACTGCACTGGTGACAATATGTAAAAAAAAATAAAATAAAACTAATTTTTTTAATTTTTTCATTTCCTGAAAAAATTATGACAAAAAAAACACAACTTCAAAAAACTCGCCATGCCTCTTATGAAGTACGTCGGACTGTCTACTTTGCAAAAAGGGGTCATTTGGGGGATATCTGTACTGTTCTGACATTCTTGGACCTCAAGAAATTAGATTGGCTGTAAGTACTTCAGGATTGATCAATATTCAGATCTATACCATAGATTGTGAACTCTATAACTTTCCTACTAACTAAAAAATACATCCTAATTTGGGTTATTTTCACCAAAGACATGTAGCAGAATACATCTCGGCCTAAATTTATGAAGAACAATAATTTATTTGCAAACTTTTATAAGAGAAACAAAGAAAAACTTTTTTTTTTCCAAAATTTTTGTTCTTTTTTGGTTAATTTAGCAAAAAATAAAAACCCCAGTGGTGATTAAATACCACCAAAAGAAAGCTCTAGTTGTGTGAAGAAAATTATAAAATTTTATTTTGGGTACAATGTTGTATGACCGCACAATTGTCTTTCAAAGTGTGAGAGCGCTGAAACCTGAAAACTGGCCTGGGCAGGAAGGTGTAAAATTGCCCGGTATTGAATTGGTTAAAGTTTGTCATAACATGTATTGGCTGTAATTGTTTGTAGTCATTCAGTAAACATACTGTTAAAAAAAGGTCATATAGAACAGGCTGGATTAACCCTTTCTATACTAAGATGATCATTCACAACCACAGCATAATATTTATTTGTCTTAGTTCTTCTTTTACCCCTCTATGTGTAGATAACTTTACCATTTATTATAAAACAATGCAGCTCTGTGTATTTGGACGTCCTCTAGATGGGGCTGAGCGCTGTATCCAATGGTAACCAATTAGAGATTGAACACAGTTGGCTGTTGTAGGATACGTTTAACAGTTTATATAACTTATGGTGCTATATGAAAACTTGCATTGTATATAGGAGAGGTTTTAGTATGAATCTCCCCTTAGAAATGCATGAGTATTAATGGGAAGTGCTGCACTAGTATGAAAAGCTCCAATTCCGTTCCATAGAAGGTGTCAAAAAGGAGGGGGCCTCAAGAGCAAAGTTCCCCTTAACCACTTGCCTACTGGCCATTTTCACCCCCTTCTTGCCCAGGTGAATTTTCAGCTTTCAGCAGTGTCGCACTTTGGGTACAGTGCTGCAACTGTCATTCAAACTAAATTTTTATCATTTTTTGAGACAGATAGAGTTTTTTTTGGTGGTATTTAATCACTATTGGGTTTTTTATGTTTTGCTAAACAAGCGAAAAAAAGACCAAACATTTTGAAAAAAAAAAAAGTTTCTTAGTTTCTGTTATAAAATTTTGCAAACAGGTAATTTTTTAGGTGCGATTATGAGGCTGCACTGATGGACACTGATGAGGCAGCGCTGATGGGCACTGACAAGGAGGCACTGATGAGGCTGAACTGATATGCAGCACTGATGGGTGACACTGATAGGCGGCACTGACGGACACTGTTGGAGCTGCACTGATCAGAACACTGTAAATGTCCCCTTTCACAGTTGCCGGTTACTGTGTGTACATCGTGATTAGCTGTGATTGGACACAGCTGATCACGTGATAAAAGGTTGCTGTGATTGGCCCTTTACCATGATCTGTTAACAGCTGTGTCCGATGGACACAGCAATCACAGAGCACGCCAGGTGGCCACTGCAGCGTCATATGACGCCCTCCCAGAAGTGGAAGACCATGCTGTAGCCGTCATTTGGCTATAGCGTAGTCAGCAAGTGGTTAATAGTCCTCCTATAACCAAGTGACAGGCAAACCTAAACTCATTGAGTTCAGTAACATGTTGACTTCTGAAGCTGAATTGAAAAGTAGATGTATTTCTTTTAAAAGCCTGCAGGGAGAGCAACACTTTAAAAGTTTCAAAAGATTGCTCTAACTAGCCTGTGTCTGCAATGCAATTTATATGTCTTAGGCCCCATGTACACAGGACACTTCTGAATAATGAAAACTGACTACTGGAAAACATAGGTTAAAAAAAGTCTGTTTAGCCGTGTTTGCATACTGCGTTTATGAGCGTTTGCTTTTAGAAGCGTTTTTTTAAGATAACCTCAGGAGACCTTCCAAAATGCCCAGAATAACAGTAAAAAATTAACTATTTCAGACATTTTGAGAGAAATAGAGAAGCAGAAGCAGAGAGAGCAGTATTTGTTGAAATTAGCTGTCTTTTTTTTTATGGTGTATTGCAACAGTGTCGAACATATTTTTTTTCATGCAAAACCTTAAAGTATGGTGTGCTAGGTCCCTTTAAGTACCAGGAAAACACTTTGCATGCATATTTCATGATGAAGAAAAGCTCTGGACAGTATCTGGAAATGGAAGATTTAAAAAAAAAATTCAAATGCAAACACCTATAAATGCGGTTAGCTGCATTTAGCCACCTTTATAAGCATTTTGCATTTGAAACGCTGATAAAATCTACTGCTGAACGCAAGTTTTCTGCGTTCAAAAAAAAGACTGTAAACTGAACTGCCTGTAAATGACGATGTGTACATGGACACATAGGAAAACATTAGGGTGAGTTCAGGGGCTGCTGTAAAACACGCTGAACAGCTCCTAAATGTGAGTTTATCAGCTGCAGTGTACAGTGGGGCAAAAAAGTATTTAGTCAGCCACCAATTGTGCAAGTTCTCCCACTTAAAAAGATGAGAGAGGCCTGTAATTGGCATCATAGGTAGACCTCAACTATGAGAGACAAAATGAGAAAAAAAATCCAGACAATCACATTGGCTGATTTGGAAAGAATTTATTTGCAAATTATGGTGGAAAATAAGTATTTGGTCAATATCAAAAGTTCATCTCAATACTTTGTTATATATCCTTTGTTGGCAATGACAGAGCTCAAACATTTCCTGTAAGTCTTCACAAGATTGGCACACACTGTTGCTGGTATGTTGGCCCATTCCTCCATGCAGATCTCCTCTAGAGCAGTGATGTTTTGGGGCTGTTGCTGGGCGACATGGACTTTCAACTCCCTCCAAAGGTTTTCTATGGGGTTGAGATCTGGAGACTGGCTAGGTCACTCCAGAACCTTGAAATGCTTCTTACGAAGCCACTCCTTCGTTGCCCGGGCGGTATGTTTGGGATCATTGTCATGCTGGAAGACCCAGCCACGTTTCATCTTCAATGCCCTTGCTGATGGAAGGAGGTTTGCACTCAAAATCTCACGATACATGGCCCCATTCATTCTGTCCTGTACATGGATCAGTCGTCCTGGTCCCTTTGCGGAGAAACAGCCCCAAAGCATGATGTTTCCACCCCCATGCTTCACAGTAGGTATGGTGTTCTTTGGATGCAACTCAGCATTCTCTCTCCTCCAAACACGACAAGTTGTGTTTCTACCAAACAGTTCTATTTTGGTTTCATCTGACCATATGACATTCTCCCAATCCTCTTCTGGATCATCCAAATGCTCTCTAGCAAACTTCAGACGGGCCCGGACATGTACTGGCTTAAGCAGGGGGACATGTCTGGCACTACAGGATCTGAGTCCCTAGCGGCGGAGTGTGTTACTGATGGTAGCCTTTGTTATGTTGGTCCCAGCTCTCTGCAGGTCATTCACTAGGTCCCCCTGTGTGGTCCTGGGATTTTTGCTCACCGTTCTTGTGATCATTTTGACCCCACGGGGTGAGATCTTGCGTGGAGCCCCAGATCGAGGGAGATTATCAGTGGTCTTGTATGTCTTCCATTTTCTAATTATTGCTCCCACAGTTTATTTGTTCACACCAAGCTGCTTGCCTATTGCAGATTCAGTCTTCCCAGCCTGGTGCAGGTCTACAATTTTGTTTCTGGTGTCCTTCGACAGCTCTTTTGTCTTCACCATAGTGGAGTTTGGAGTGCGACTGTTTGAGGTTGTGGACAGGTGTCTTTTATACTGATAACAAGTTCAAACAGGTGCCATTGATACAGGTAATGAGTGCAGGACAGAGGAGCCTCTTAAAGAAGAAGGTACAGGTCTGTGAGAGCCAGAAATCTTGCTTGTTTGTAGGTGACCAAATACTTATTTTCCACCATAATTTGCAAATAAATTCTTTCCACATCAGCCAATGTGATTGTCTAGATTTTTTTTCTCATTTTGTCTCTCATAGTTGAGGTCTACCTATGATGCCAATTACAGGCCTCTCTCATCTTTTTAAGTGGGGGAACTTTCACAATTGGTGGCTGACTAAATACGTTTTTGCCCCACTGTACATGAGCCCTTAGAATGGGTGGTACCTGACTTTTTAACTGCTTTGGTGTCTCATTCTTGTTTCTGGTGGAAAATGTAAAGGTGACAACAGTTGTGCACACAACATAGTTTTCCCAAGAACAGAGAACAATTTTCCAGAGGTATAAATAGCATTAAAAACTGGCCATACGGTGTTTTTTTTTTTGTTCAACCAGTGGGCTGAACAAAAAAAATTATCCTATCCCCCCATCCTCACCATCAAGAATCACTCCCTCTGTGCTCAGAATGGGAAGTCTTCCGTGCTGTCAGAACACAGTGATCAATGTTGCCAGCTATAGCCAGCAGAACTGAACATTTGGGAAAAACCAGGCTGAATGTACACAAGTTGATCGATAGATTGAATTGTGTACAACCAGGGTACCCATACTTGCATTGAAATTAATCTGGTCCCTGGTGAACTAGCTGAATTTCGATCCATGTGTGTCTTAACATATGTAGCGCTCACCCTCTTAAGGGGCACTGGTTTTGATGGACCCCTTAAGCTCTACTTGGCCTGGCAACATGCATTTTCCACATTTTCATACAGAGTCAGTAAAACAGTCCTTGAGCTTGTTTTTGTTGTTTTTATTAAGGGTTAACAAGTTGGATGGGGTATATGGGATGCCCAAGGAACTGTAGAACTTGAGGACAATTCTTAGCTACAAAGTGGACCAAAAAAAAAAATAATCAACAACAGTCTCTTTAAGGACTTTGGTGTACCTCCTCAGACCCCTGATGAATCCTTCCTCTTTTACCCTACTGTCCTGAGGGAATCCCTTGGCAAGGGTTTCCAGAATCTGTATTTAAGTAGTCTCGGGTGAGAACTAGTTGGGAATTGCACCTGCCCACCCTCTCCCTTCTCTGGTCGTTGTAGAAGTACTCACACTGTCCTGTCCTGTTAGCTTGATGGGTTGCAGCTGCTCTCAGGCCTTAAGCTGGTCTGGCTACATCTCTGCTGACAAGCTGTCCTCCCTAGGAGACTTGTGGCACAGTGGAGCTCCTTCCATCTAGCACCAGCCTGTAGGTAGGCTCCCTTCCCTGTTGCCCCCTACCAGGCTCGACACTCCAGCACCTTCTCTCAGTCCATCTTCCACCTGTCTCCCCTGCTGCTCAGGCTCTGCCACATTTAAGGGTTGCTCTTAGTTACCATGCCCAGCCAAGTTCCCTTTACCACTTGTCAACCGCGCTATAGCCAAAACGACGGCTACAGTGCGGTTGCCCAGTTCTGGGAGGGCGTCAAATGATGTCCTCCCAGAACGCGCCCTCCCTATGGACACAGCTGATCATGTGATGTGGTAAAAGGCCAATCACAGTGGCCTTTTACCACATGATCAGCTGTGTCCAACGATACAGCAGATCACCAGTAAATGCAGTTCCCGGCTATCGGCAGCACTTTCCTAACGCTGTCTCAGCATGAGGAAAGTACTGCCGATAACTGGCAATTGTCAGAGGACATATTGGCACAGATCATCCGTGCCCTGAGGATCAGTGCCAAGCAGTGCCGCCCACCTGTGCCCAGCAGTGCCGCCCACAAGTTCCCAACACTGCCACCCACCTGTGCCCATCAGTGCCACCCATCAATGCAGCCTCATCAATGCACATCAGTGAAGGAGAAAAATTACCTGTTTGCAAAATTTTATAATAGAAACAGAGAAAACCTTTTTTTTCAAATTTTTTGCTCTTTTTTTTGTTTATAGTGCAAAAAAATAGAACACCCAGCGGCAATTAAATACCACAAAAAGAAAGCTCTATTTGTGTGAAAAAAAGATAAAAATTTCATATGGGTACAGTGTTGCATGACTGTGCAATTGTCATTCAAAGTGCGACAGCGCCGAAAGCTGAAAATTGGCCTGGGCAGGAAAGGGGTATAAGTGCCCAGTAGGCAAGTGGTTAAACATGCAAATCTAAGCTTTCTCCACTCCTCTGCCCCTCTTCTAGAAAGTTACTCCAGTTTCTAGCAGGGTGGGAGGGCTCCAGAAGCCCTGACCTGTAGAGCCTTCCAGCCTGTCCTGAGGAAAACTTTCTACTTCACTCCCAGGCTAACTTACCCAGGCTCCTAACAAGCCTCTGACTCACAAAAATACATCCTTTCTAGATAAATCTAGAGGGTGCTACACGTATATAATACATAAATAAGGAATGTTACACAATATATCTTCTAAATACAGAATGTATGCAATGTGTATATTTACTCAAAGCTGAATGTTTTATTATTAAAATTGCTGTTCTATTTTCTCCTACACAAGTACAACTATATTCTCTCCACACAGTTTCTTTCAAATCCACAGACTTCCTGATCAACCCTCTAGACCCACAAAATGCTGACAAAATTTCTGTCAAAATTGCTGATCTAGGGAATGCCTGTTGGGTGGTGAGTATTTTACAAACTCATTCAATGCTGATACAATACTCATCTTTACTGAGAGGTAAATTGCAAGTGCAGTTTCTCTTCCTTCTTGTCTTCAAAGCACAAACATTTTACTGATGACATACAGACACGGCAGTACCGAGCCATGGAAGTGTTGATTGGTGCTGGCTATGGCCCTCCTGCTGATATTTGGAGCACTGCTTGTATGGTAAGCTATATCATGTTAGTAGAAAATGCAGGTCATACAGTCAGTTTCTTCCATTCTTGTATCTGGGGTGGGGAAAGCTGGTTATGTTTCTTTAATGACTGTTTTTTATCTGAAATATATGTGTTGGCAGAAAGTAAACAGATTCTTCCGTCATTATGTGTTTACTCAGCAATGCACATACCACAGACACTAGCCTTTGTGTATTAAAATGTAGCATAACTGTATTATAATAATGATTAGAGCTGCAGTAGACATTGAAGTTTTTGGAATCCAAATACTTGTAGCCTGTTCATTCTGAGATTAGCTCTCTTTTAGCTTAACCCACGTAATACAGGAAATGCTGTAGAGAAAAGCCAGTAGAAAATTATGTTGTGTTTCTTGTAAAGTCCTTATATACTTCCTGTGCACTTCTGGCTATAGAGGCATTATACAATTAATACTCCAACAAAAGAAGAAATATTAGGAAATTCTATATGCTGGATGAGGGTGGCACATAATAAAATTTTGTACTTAATGTAAGATCCTATATATTAGATAACGTGTTGGTAAATTGCCACCTACAGGGAGCACCAAGTTGTAAAAATGAATAGGGACAGCTCCCTCTAGTGCCTATACCCATTAATGGTTGTAGAGCTCAGTTATAGGAATGCATTATGAGATCATGTAAAGAAGGAATTTCATACATTTACAATGGCAGACTTTGGCAACAGGTCAACTACAAAAAGTGCACCAAAAAGGGGCAAAGGCTGTGTCCATAGAACATTTCAGAAAAGTATTTTATGTTGTTTACAAAAGCCTGTTTTCTCCTTGTTTATTGAGGTGCACAGCACTGTGGATTAGATGGGGCCTGCAAAAGTAGTCTGTAATAGGGTCTGAGTATGAACTAAGCCGAAGAACAATCATAGGATGAGACTTTGCAACCTTGAAGAAAAGGGGGTGATCACAGGGCCACCTACACCCAAAGTTGGCACACACAGATTCAGCCATATCTACCCTGTAAAACTTGGTGATGGGGCAGATGGAGCAACAAGTTATAGTTTTGCAGGTTTAGAAAACAGAAACCTGGTCACAAAAGCCCAGAAAAAAAACTCACCACCTTTTTAGAATGAGCAGCGATGGAATACGCCTGGCAAATGTTTCGGCAAATCCACTCAGAAATAGTAATGTTGTTAGCCAAAAAATCCTTGTGATGACTAGGAGGATGAACAGGAAATCCAACTTCTGGATTTTCTGACAACCTCACTACAGCCAAGGAATGTAAGGCAGTTTCCATACCATGAACTAGAGCTGGGCAAAGAGAAGGATATTATACTTGCTATGGTGAAAGGAGGACACGATCTTGGGCAAAAATTAAAGCCAAACACCATCTTATCTTTTTGAATGATAATAAAAAAGGACCTTGCAAGACAAATACTTTTAGACCCTCCTTGCTGAGATAATGGCAACATTCTGAGAAAAGGTCGGCAGAGGAACTTTCTAACAGGTTTAAAATGAGGTTTTTGTATTGCCAAAAGAACCAATATGCAATGCCACTTCATAAGGGAAGACTTCACAGGAAAGACATTATAAGTTTTTCCCTGAACTAAAGAACAAACTTGAGAATGGTCCACTAGGGATCAATGAAAATGGATAAACAAGGCCAAAACCTGCTCATTGATGAAACTTAGTACACAAAATTGGGGTATTTCCATTTGAAGGAAGGAGAGAATCCTATCATAGAAAAAAGCATGACGACTAAAGCATAATGACACCACTGAAAGCAAACCTTTCAGGTACTATTCCAAACATGAGAGTTTTAATCAAGGACCATGAGCATGGTAGGAATGAGAGACTCAACCAACCCTCTATCTAAATAAAGGGAAAAATCCTGCATTCAGATAGAAATCAGTAAACTGCCAGCACAAAGATCTGTGATACCAAATCCAAACCAAATATAGTTAAAATGTGCAGCACTACAAGACATTCCAATTAATATTCATATTCTGCAATATACAGTACCAATGAATGAGAATGAGAATTAGGATGCAAAATTGGATCCCGAAACATCAGGTCTGGTTGAACCTGAAGATGCCATGGATTGTCTGCATGCAGAGTAACAAGAGCTGCACTCCAGAGCCTCTGGAGATATGAGGATGAGAACAGATTTAAAGTGACCCACAAATCTAGCAGAGCATTTACCATTTCAGCTAACGGATCTTTGAAACGCACAGTTGATTTGTCAAGCTTCTTCTTTCCGGGATGTCATTAGATACGCTTTCGGTGTTCACCACCACAGGCAGAATTGACAAAAGAACCCCTAGTGAGATTTCTGAGATTAAGATGCTGTAGGCTCAGAAAATCCACTTGCAAATATGTTATGTTGTTGCAAAGAAAGCAAAGAAAGCTGAAGCTTGTTCTGCTCAGTAAAGAATGTGTGCCACTTCCTGAGCAGCTGCCAGACTCTAGTTGCTTCACTGGTGATCCATATATGTCATCTTCTGGCATTGCTGGACTGAACCAACTGCAATAACTGGTTTAACTGTTTCAATGCCAAATGCTATGACAGCATCGAAGGTCTTTTAAAGTGTTACTAAACTCAATAACTCAGTAAAATCCATCTGTATATGCAGTAAAGCATGCTTGTTATACTCACTGTGGAACCTAGGGGGTTAATCTTCAGGGGTTCTGCATCCTCCAAGAGCAAAATGAAAACTCCTCCTACAAGCTTTAACCAGTGCTCGGCTGGACACTGATAGAAGTCACAAGACTGCTATATACTGCTGATGAGACAAGACTGCTATATACTGCTGATGAGAAAAGCGATTTAGCAGTTTATATTTACTAAAATAATTGAATTTCCATGTTGTGTGTACTGTGGGAGACCAGATATAGTGAATGCAGAGTCATGGGTTTAGTAACACTTTAAGAATTCAATGAATTCTGCTCTTCTTGGGAACAGATTGGAGTAAAACTCCTTGAATCTATTTGAAGTGGGCACTTGAGTAATGTAACTGGCTGGGACAGCAATGCATTGGCAGCCTTCAGAAAGTCTGTAAATCAATGAAGGGGAAAGGTGTAAATTAGAGGTGAAGAATCTTTCCGGTGGAGCAGACTGAAAATCTATTTTTAAACTGTGGCTATAAGCTCCTAGACCCAGATGTCCAAAATGTGATGTAGATTGTGGAGGCGGGTATACTTCCCTTCAACTTAAGACCTGCAGGTGGGGGGGCAAACTTTCATATGGAAGCAGAATTTTCAACAGGCTTGGAGGATTTGGATTGCTAGAAACTGGTTTGATCTGGGAGATGATGCTGCCTTGGAGGAAGTTCCTTGAAATAAAAAGGACTACTTGTTTGCAAAAAAAGAAGGCATTTTTTTGTGTTGTAGCCTCCTAGCCTTGTAAGATTATGAAAGATGAGTACTCCCCTGTGGAATTTCTGGTAATTTTGCAAAAGTTTCAGTAAACAGCCTGTTTCATAGAAGGGCCTTTTTGGAGGATTGGTAAGCAAAACAACATTTAAGCCAAAGAACACTATGCATGACTGCCAAAGTCATGTTAAAGCGAGACGCCGCATAACTAGAATCCGGCACCACATTATACAGGTACTATGTACCATGGCTTGAACCATCAGATTCATTACCTTGATGAGATGTGGTGACATGTCTTTCTCGTTAAGGGTCTGATGCAATTGCCTGGAGTAGCCTGAGACTATTTTGGATACCAGACCTGTGGCCAAAGGCCAGAATTTCAGTAGGAATTCCAGCTTTCTGTATGCTGGGTCTTTTAATAATGAGATATTATTAAAAGGGATGAATCTCCTGTTAAAGATGGGCAGATCCACCAGCATGAGATCCCACTTCTTAGTAAAAGCCTCCATAAACTGGAATCTGACTACTTTCGAAATTAATGGGAGCCAAGCATTCATTTCCAGTAATGGCCATTTTCTAAGCTAAAAGTCAAGGGATTGGCAAAGAAAGAGCATGGTGGGCCAGGCACTGGCCTGGGGACATGTAACAAACAAAACAATATTTTTAAATATTAATTGTTCAAAGGTAAAGTCCATTTTAAAAGGAGCTCAAAGGGCAACATAAAAAATATAAAAAAATGTATAAATTTGATATTCCAATTGCTTATCTTGATAAAGTGACAAACAAAATATATAATACACCTGTGGTTCGCTGGCACTCACACCAACTCATTAAACAGTGTTCTGTGATTGAAAGGTAAATATACTAATAGTGCCGCGCTCCTGTATAAATTATCTCTGATGATTAGTGTTGTAATTTTCAAATCAATTAATAAATAAACATGAACAATTTAAATAAATTATCAGCTGTAAATAATATATATTCTTATATCTGGTGCAAAAATAAAAATAAACCATCTATTGCCTATAACATCGTATAAAAATAAAACATATTGTGCTAGTGATAATTGGTGAATTCTAATGGTGAGCAAAAATCAATATATATATATATATATAAACATGCTCATAAACAGTCCTCTTTCAATATAAATTGCAATGGTGCAATGCCGCTCCCACAATCCAAGTGCAGTGTGGTCTTAATATGATACAGTATGATACAGTATTGTAAACACAAACTCAGATAGCTTCTGCTCAGAACATGTGAAAATCACATCTAAAAAATAAAAATAAGAGCTTCACTTATCCAGTTCTTTTTTTTTTTTAATTTAAATGTTTATTAATTTTTCATGTTATTACAAAAATTCCATAAGAAGAGACACGATACATATAAATAATCTCTACATTTCTACTTTGTCCCATCTATTTACCTCTTTTCTTTCCCTTCCCTCCCAACCCACCTTTTCCCCCCCTTCCCCCCTCCCTCCCCTCTGCAAGATCTCCAATCTCTCAAGACCCAATAACTTAAAATAACTTCCTAATTTAGAGTTTTCTATATTTCTCTTTCAATCCTGATTTTTCCCATTTTTCCCATCGCGAATAGTATAATTTCAACCTATCTTCCTGAATATAATAAGATTTTTCCATTCTACTCATCTGGTTTACCCTATTGATCCAATCCTCCTCCGTCGGCACCTCTGTCTTCCACCAAAACTTGGGGATCAACCCTTTTGCAGCACTCAAGTAGTACCATACTCCTGATTCTTTATATTTATTTACTGTTGTCTCAACATTATGTAGGAGACACATGGTTGGGTCTAATCCTATGTCATTTCCAGTTATTATTTCTATTAAATTGACTATTGTCTTCCAGAAAACCTGGATTTTTGGACATTGCCACCAAGTGTGATACACCGTGCCTCCTCCCCACATCCTCTCCAACACATTTTTGAATTCTCCCCCCTCATCCTGTGCTCAGTGCTCGGAGTAATATGCCATCGTGTCAAACATTTATAATTAATCTCAACGTCTCTCATACTAACACTCTCGTGAACTAATCTAAATATCTTATTCTGTTGATCTTCATCTAGTACCACCTCCATATCTCTTTCCCAATTTGTTATAAAAATTAACTTTGTGTCTGTGTCTAATTCTGTGAGTATTCTATACATTTTTGTTACACCGTGTTTCCCATCTCTACGTGTTTCTAATAGCCTTTCAAACATATTCCACTCCTTTTTTACTCTCAAAGGTTTTGGGAGAGTTCCAATAAAACATTTTAGTTGTTGATATTTCCACTCATCTATTTTAATAAACATATCTCCTCCCCTCTCTTTTAATTCTTTAAATGTTCTCAATTCCCCCTCTACCAATACGTCTCTCAATTGGATATCTTCCTTTTTAAACCATCTCCCTGATATCTCATCTTTTCCTGGAGGAAAAAACTCTGTGTTTGCAAGAGGCATTAAAATAGAGTTAAATTCCCATTTCATGTGTTTATGTATATTGTCCCATGTCCTTAAAACATTTAAAGTGTAAGTGCTTGTGCTTTCTTTAATTCTTCTATAGTGTGCTGGAACCCATATCATCTTACTCAAATTAATTCCACTCAGATCATTTTCTATTTTTACCCAACTTTTCCCCTTATGGTTAAAAGTCCAATCATAAATTCTTGCTAAAATTACTGCTTTATAGTATCTCTTGACATCAGGTAGCCCCATCCCCCCTTTCTCTTTAGTCCTACTTAGGGTTTCATATGCTATTCTTGGTTTTTTATTCCTCCATATATATCTTATTAACATTCTTCTCATTATCTTAAAAAACGCCTCTGGGAGTTTGATTGGAATCATTTGAAATCTATAGAGTATTTTAGGTATAATTACCATTTTAACTAGGTTTATACATCCTAACCATGATGGATTTCCTCCTTCTAATCTTTTTAGTTCATCCTTAATCTCGTTTATCAGAGAAATATAGTTTAATCTATACAGTTGTTTATATGAGGTGGCAAGTTTTATTCCTAGGTATTTTATATCTTTTTCTCTCCAGATAAAGGGGAATTCTTTTTGTAGCTTTTCTTTTTCGCTCTTTGGTATGTTAATGTTCAAAATCTCTGTTTTTCTTGGGTTAATTTTTAGATTTGATAGTTCACCATATTCCTTCATGATCTTCATTATACTTGGTAGTGTTATTCGGGGGTTGCCTACATAAAACAGTAGGTCGTCCGCAAAGGCCGCTACTTTATGTTCTATATTTTCTATCTGGATTCCCTTTACCGCTCCACTATTCCTTATTATTGATAGCAGGGGTTCCAATGTCAAAACATACAGCAAGGGGGACAATGGGCATCCTTGTCTTGTTCCATTGGACATCCGACCTCTCCCCATTTACCGTGATGATTGCGGTGGGTTCCCTATATAATTTTCCTATCCACTCACGCATTCTCTCTCCAATCCCCAACACCTCCAAGTTGTCCATCATAAAGCCTCAGTCCACTCTATCAAATGCCTTTTCGGCATCAATTGACAAGAGCACCACTGGGGCTTTCCCTTTTCTACTTTTCTGGATAAGCATCAAAGTTCTCAACCCATTGTCTCTACCCTCTCTCCCCGGGACAAAGCCCACCTGGTCTCCATGGATCCATTCGGGCATTAGATCTTTCAGCCTGTTTGCTAGGACCTTTGCATACAACTTGGTTTAATAATGAAATTGGTCTGTAGCTAGAGCACTGAGAAGGGTCTTTTCCCTCCTTGTGAATGAGAACGACATGGGCCTGAAGGGATTCCCTCCTCCCCTCCATCCCACCTCCCAAGTCATTCATATATTTCTTTAACTTTGGTAACAGTACATCCCCAAATTTTTTATAGTAATTAACTGTATAACCATCCGGGCCTGGGCTTTTTCCTCCCCCTGTACTTCTTAATGCTGCTTCTATTTCTTCCTGGGGAATTTCCGCATCCAAGGATTTCAGTTGTATTTCACTGAGCTTTGGCAATCCCGCATTTTTTAAATATATCTTCTTTTTTTCATTAATACCTTCTCTAGTTTCTTTTGGTGAACCTTGGTGACTGATGTTATACAACTTTCTATAATACTCCGTGAATACTTTAATGATTTCTTTAGTTGAGTGGACCAATTCCCCCTTAGGGCCTTTTATCTTTTCTATATAATTCCTGTTTTTCTTTTTATTCAGGGCTCTCATTAAGTAATTTCCTGGTCTATCTCCCCATCTATATCTTTCACTTAATACTTTGTTATATACTCTTCTCCTCTCCTCTTCCATCAGTCTCTCTAATTCATCTTTTTTATCCATTAACTTCTGTCTTGTTTCTATTGTTATTTTCTTCTTATGTATCTGCTCCAAATCCAGGATTTCCTTTAAGAGTCTACTAACCCTCTCTCTTCTTTCTTTTTTCTTCCTAGCTCCCATCGCAATCAAGATTCCTCTTACATATACCTTATGACTTTCCCATACTGTAGCTGTCAATACTTCCTCTGTCTCATTCTCCTTGAAATATACCTTAATCTCTTCCCTGATCTTCTGCACAATATCCTCATCCAAGAGAAGAGCCTCATTTAACCTCCATCCTAAGCCTCCCGTCCACCTTTTTCCCCATCCTATTTTCATTATGACTGGGGCATGGTCCGAAAAAGTTCTTGTCTCTATTTCTATTTTAACCAACATTTCAATGAGTTGATGATCTATTAGAATGTAATTCAGTCTCGAGTATATCTCATGTGCATTAGAGAAGAAGGTATAGTCTCTGTCTTTCATATGCATCATTCTCCAGGTGTCCACCAGTTGGTACTCGTGGATCACCTTCTTCAAGGCTCTCAGAGACCTACCCCCCTCTCTTTGCACAAGGGAGGTTGCATCCTTTTGTGGGTCCATACAAAGATTTAAATCTCCTGCTATTATCAAACGCCCTTTTTTAAAATCTATCAATTTTTTAGCAAGCCCTTCAAAAAGATCTCAGGTTTCTTGTTGGGGCAATTTATATTAGCTAGTGTACATTCAATTCCCTGTAGTTTACCTTTCAAAAACAGGAATCTCCCTTCCGGGTCAGTCCTTCTAGCTTCCAACTCAAATCTCATATTCTTTGCCAATCCTATTGCCACCCCCTTTCCTCTTTTAATTGGAGAGTCAGCATAATACCATGTTGGGTAGTATTTGGATTTTAATTTCACATTTGATTCTATCTCAAAATGTGTCTCCTGTAAAAATACCACTGACGTTGCCCTGTGATGTAACTCTTTAAACAACTTAAATCTTTTCCCAGGACAATTCACCCATTCACATTATATGTTATAAACTGTATTTCTTCCATCCTTCTTGATTCTGTCTATCTCTCTTCTAATTCGTCTCCTCCTTTTAGGCCCGAATATCTTGCAGAGTATTAACCCCACCCCCCCTCCCCCCCACCCACCACCCCTCTCACCCTCTCTTCTTTTTCCCCTACCCGTTATTAGGCCTATAAACTGCCTACAAATCATTTGTGGATCTATTTCCAACATTGATTTAAAATTTGGGGCATCAGCTCCGCCTATGTACGGCTCACCTCTCCTCCAACCCCCCCGATTCCCTCTCTCTATCGTCTAGACTCAACAAGAGTCTTTACTCTTTACCTCCCTCCCTTAACCGGAGCCTCCAAGCGGGTCTCAACATCCGGAGGGGGAAGACCAGGGGTGAGAGGGGGAAGTAAGAGAGAGAAGAAGAAAAAAAAAAAAAAATGTCATTTTCTACTTAATTCTCACTCTCCTCCCCCCCCAACCCTGGGTCCTCCCTCCCCCCTCCCCCCGACTTGCTGACAGTCCTCTTTACTTGTAACATTTGTATTTCCTTTATCTTCTTTTTCTTCTTCCCACCCAGCTATCTCCATTCTTTGCAAGTCCAGTCTATCACAAAAATCTCTTAAATCCTCCGGAAATCTCAGATACGCTGTGACCCCATTTTTCCAACCAATTAGAAATGCTGAGGTACCCCATCTATACTGCACATTCTGTTTTCTCATTTGCTCCAACAGGGGTTTCAGGGATCTCCTTCTCCTTAGGGTCTCTGCTATTAAGTCCGCAAAGATTTGGATAGTCAAGTCTCCAAACTTAATTAATGATCTTCCTTGATCTTCTTCCAAATCTCATCTTTGACTCCAAAATTTTGGAACTGGACAATTATATCCCTCGATCTTTCCTTCTCAGTAGCCTGTTTGAACTTTCCTATTCTAAATACTCCGTCTAACTTGATCCCGTCAGATTCAGGTATATCTCTTATGGAGTTTAGGATTTTTTTAACTTGTTCATATAGTATTTCCCCTTTAGCAATCTCTGGGATTCCTCGTATTCTAAGATTACACCTTCTTTCTTTATTTTCTTGAACTTCCATCCTAAAGATCATTTTTTTCTGGTTATTTTCTAATTGGCTTATTTTTTCCCTTAGATTATCTATATTCTGGGCCTGGGTTTTAACTTTCTCCTCCGTTTCTTCCATTCTTGATAGCAGATGTCCTAAATCATTTCGAATAGCTGTCATTTCATGTTTTATAATTTTTTCCAAATTTTGAAACATTTCTACCATCTCCTTCTTATTTGGTACTTGTAGTTCGCCTTCAGATTATTTTTTTCCCGAGCCATCCACTATTTGTTGGCTACCGCTGCTATTCATGCCCAATGATAATCTAGGGCTATTTCCTGAACTAGTGTCCATTTCCCCCTTTGCGCCTTGGGCCCTTTCTGGCGTAGTATTTCCATATGATGTAAAATTCTTTATTGTTCCTGTTTGGGACCCTTTGGGCCCTGTTCCCTTGGGACCTTTGTTCTTCATGTCCTCTATATATCTTGAATAGACTTGCAATTTTTCCTATATCCTTTACTCTCCTAGGACATCTGGGCCTCCTCTCTTCTCTTCTAACCCCTGGGAATCCTCCCCTCCTTCACCCCTTGGTCACCTATGTCACTCAGGGGTCCACAACACAATAAGCCCCCAACAGCTTTCACTCACCCTTCCCTTCTCAGGACGGTGGCTCCAGACTTGTGTGGAGGGCCTTCACTGCTGCTCAGTCCTGGGGGGATTCCTCTGGGTTTCCGATACTGAATTTCTTTCTTTCCTCCTCCTTTCCCTCTCCTTAGGAATCGTCTCAGGGAAGGAGAATGGATCTGATATTTATGGGTCTCCCTGACCCAGGATCAAACAGCCGGCCAGGGGGTACAGGCAGCTAGGGGGAACAGTCAGCTATGAGCCGGCTGCACCCTGTCTCAACAGGGCTCCAACCAGCCTCCTTTTTCCCTCCAGGGTCCTCCGCAGCTGGGTCCTTACTCCTACCAACGTCCCTCCTCCTCTGGCCGCACGGATTTCCAGTCCTGTAGTGCAGGGGAAGCCGACATGTCACTGCCGCTCTGACAGGGAACCGGCCGGCGTCTCTGACTCCCAGTACTGCTTTGCGGCGAGCAGCATGCTCACACCGCCCTGCTTCGATTCCCCGGCAACCCGACAGCTGCACTGGAATCTCCGCAGCTAGTTCACCTCTCGGAGGTCCGTGTCCGCTCTCCTCTCCCCGCTTGGAGCCCTCCTCAGTCAGGTAGGGCTTCACTCCGTGAGGGTCAGCTTGGAGGTTATCGGAGAGCACTCACATCGTGCTCTCCGTCGCCGCCATGTTTAGGCTCCACCCTCTCGGGAACACGACACATGTTCACTTATCCAGTTCTGATCCCTTATTTCCATATATAAATCTATATCATAAATATAAAGTGCCTAACAATCTCATCTAAAAGTGCATTGTGCCAAAAGTGCAAATTAGATCTGTGCTGTAAGTCATCTTTAAGAAAAGTGCATCCCTCTGAGTCTTTCCACCATAAGGAACCTCTTCACTCTGTGTGTTAGTGCCCCACACCCTTCTGGGACTGAACTCACCAAAAATCTCTGGATCACAGCCCCACTGTGTATGGCAGTATCTTGGGATCACTGTACCTTGAATGTCTCATTCCCATACAAGAGAGAACAGAAGAGGAGAGGAGAAATCCTCTCAGCATATTACTGTTTAAAATCTCAGTAAAATAGACAAAAAACATATTAACACTATATAGTGCCTGACCTGGCATGCCGGAATCATCTGCCAAAGCTCTGTATTCTATTGGTGCTGCTCTAACCTGTATGAGAGCCGGCGTTCATCTAAAGGGCGGAAGTGGCATATGGGTCGGAAGTTCCTCCTCCTACATGTTTTGGCCCATCCCGGATGTCATCAGGAGGCGTGGTCATTGCAATGTATTTGGCCATATTTATCCCATGCCCTTAGATATGATTGGATAAAACCGCCACATCTGAAAACTACACAGGTGGCATGTGGCCTGGTATGGTCAAGGAGGGAGGGCCCCCCCCTTTCCTGACCTGCCAGGCTGCATGCTCAGATAAGGGTATTTTTTTTTTTCAATTTTGGCATGTGGTTTCCCTTTAAAACCAAACCAGACCCTTCAATCGGATAGTTTTACCCCCTTCCTGCCCAGGCCAATTTTCAGCTTTCAGTGCTCTCACATTTAGAATAACAATTGCATGGTCATGCAACACTGTACCAAGGGGCTGCTAAGGATTGGGAGGGACCCCATGTTTTTTTCCAGCAGTTTTAACCCCTTACTGGACACGTTTACCCTCTTCCTGCCCAGGCCAATTTTTAGCTTTCAGTGCTCTCACATTTAGAATGACAATTACATGGTCAAGCAACACTGTACCCAAACAAAATTTCTTTTGGTGGTATTTGATCACCACTGGGTTTTTAATTTTTGCTAAATAAACAACAATTTTGAAAAAAAAAAAAAGGTTTCTTGTTTCTGTTATAACATTTTGCAAATAATATCTCCATAAATTTAGGCCAAAATGTATACTGCTACAGTTCTTTGGTGAAAATAACCTAGATCAGTGTATATTATTTAGTCTGTAAGAAAGCTATAGAGTCCACAAACTATGTTGTATGTCTGAAAATTGATCAGTCCTGATGTACTGACTGCCTATCTCTTTTTTTAAATCCCAGAAATGTCAGGACAGTACAAATATCCCCCAAATTACAAATGACCCCTTTTTGAAAAGTAGATAGTATGAGGTATTTAGACATGGCAAGTTTTTTGAAGTTGTAATTTTTGTCATACTTTTTTGGGAAAATTAAAAAAAAAAAAATTCACATTTTCACGCTGACAGCTCGAGAGGAGAGCAGAGCCAGTAATCGACATCCCTCAGAGGGGACATGTGCACTGATCATCACATCAGGGCACTGATGCTCAGTGTGCCCTGATGATCTGTGTAGCCCCAAGCAGTGTCATCTGTCAGTGTCCATCAATGCCAGCTGTCAGTGCTCATCCATGCCACCTGCCAGTGCCCATCAGTGGCACATATCAGTGCCTACCAGTGCACATCGATGGCACATATCAGTGCCCATCTGAGCTGCCTTTCAGTGCCACCCATCAGTGCCAGCCAGTGCCACCCATCAGTGCCAGTCAGTGCCTCCCAGTGTGCAACAGTACCACCTAACAGTGCCACATATGAGTGCTGCCTTTCAGTGCCCAGTGAGGCCTGTCAATGCCCATCAGTGCCACCTACCAGTGCCACCTCATCAGTGCCCATTAGGGCTCTCAGTGCCCATCAGTCAGCCTCATTAGCGCACATCAGTGAAGGAGAAAAAGCACTTATTTACAAAATTTTGTAACAAAAACTAAGAAAAAAAACATTTTTTTTCCAAAATTTTCAGTGGTTTTTGGTTTAAAAAAAAAAAACAAAAACCCAGAGGTGATTAAATACCACCAAAATAAAGCTCTGTCACAAACAAAATTATACAAATTTCATATGGGTACAGTGTTGCATGACCGCGCAATTGTCATTCAAAGTGTGACAGCGCTGAAAGCTGGAAATTGGCCTGGGCAGAAAGGGGGTATAAGTGCCCTGTAGGCAAGTGGTTAAGGATGATAAAGACTGTGACGACCATACAAGAAGTATTTGTTGATAGTAATTAGACTCCAGGGGGTATTATATGGTGAAAAGATAACTTGATTACCTGGTAAACACTATAGTGACCTTAATTGTTATCTATAGTAATGACAAGTAAAGTCTTTTCATGTAAGATCAAAAGTGTTTTGTCAGCCAATCAGGAACCCCTCCAGTAAACTATTTCAAGGGAGGTTATTTTGGCTTGGAGAAAAGCTTCTTCCTTTCTTTAATATGGAAGCACAGGTATAGATCATAACTCACATTATTGCATACATGGAAGCTACCTAGGTGCATATTCTAGATTGGACATATGCTGGACAGTGTAGTATCTCCATGTTTGATATGAAGTATCTTAAATGGGACCCTGAGGGCTGTTGTTCATTGTAATATTTACAAGTATTCAGCTGGATTTCTGTCATCTGTTGCAAATATCTTTATCCGAATAAATGTATCTCTGAAGTTTCCCTGTACTATCTGTCAGAGGGAGGGTGGGCAGCAGTCGCAGCTGCAGCTATGGGAACATGTTACACGTTCCACCCTAAAAATGGGTGTAAATGTAACATGTTCCCAAAAGGTGAACTTATCCTTTAACAGTCTCTAGGAGAACTTGAATGAGGCCAGAAATAGTCAGCGGCTTCTCTCAACCCTCAGAAGGAGACAGTTTCTCCTTGCTAGGTAAAGTTTCTACCTCAAAAAGGTGTAAGCTGCAGAGAATGCATCATTCGGCCAGATGAGACCAGGGCACCCAAATCAAAGTCAGAAAGGGATTTTGGAGAATTAAGAGGGCTGACTGCAAGAGCATCTGTCTGAATCAATTAAGACACTTCCATAGCAGAATAAAATGACTGTGCGCTAACTGGCCTACTGAACAGACGTTTCAGAATTTCAGGCATCTGGCATGAAACCACCAGCTGCTGATTGATAGTATAAATTTCAAATAAACATCTTTATGACTATATAGTTACTGTATATAGTCAGATTGAAAAAAGACCATCCAGTTCAATCAACAGTAAAAAAAAAAAAAAATGAACATCCTCTCCCTGAGGCACTAAGCTAAATTGGGATCAGTAGCAAAGGAAATTGCCACTAGAGTTAAATTGCTTTAATTTTTAGAACATGGTGTCCAAAACATCTTGTATAAGGCAACATACTCGCTGATCATCTCATCCAGTCTACAGTGCTGTGTTCCTTAATGAACTATAGAGGTCAAATATTATGGGAGAGCATTGCAGCTTAAAGCTATCCTGTGAAACTAACACTCAGGCCTCATGCACACTGAATGTTTTTGAAGATACTGCTAGGGGCATCAGCTGTTTTTTTGTTTTTTTGTTTTTTTTTACTGCCTCTAAACTCTCCTGCTTGTTATCCTATGTGTCCATGGAACCATAGGCTTTTAGCAGCATTTTGTGGCAGGAGAGTTTATTGGCAGAAAAAAAACCCACTGCCAGGGTGACCTGGAGCAGCAGTGTTTTGCCTGAAAAAGACGCTTGACGAGCTTAAATGCATGTAAATGCTAGGTGCGTTTAGCGCTTGAACTTTAATTTGTTTCAATGATTTATTCTGGACAATGAAATTAATTAATGCCCAAAGGCTTGACGTGGGTAAACACGTGTGAACGCAGTACACACTATTACAAGCGGCACACTTTTTTTAGCCACATGCAGCTGGCTTCTAGGGGAGTTAAAATTAAACATCAGAGTGCATGAGGCCTCATTGTTTGATAATATCTCTAATATTATATATTTGCATTTAACCTTTAGCAACTATTTTATCCCAAAAATACAGTAATAACTGTTTTGTTTTGCTTGAAGGCCTTTGAGCTGGCAACAGGAGATTACTTGTTTGAACCTCATTCAGGTGAAGATTACACACGTGATGAAGGTATGTCACTATCAGTAAAAGATTTGTTTTACTTTAAAACTAATTAGGCCATGTGGTTTTTAGGAAGTCACAGCAAGGAGCAAGCATCTTTTCTTGTATTACAGTTAATGTTTCAGTTGATCTTATTTTACCAGAAATATTTACCCTGCATGTCATTTTCCATCTATATTAGTATATTGGATGACTTGACTATTCTATAAAAGGTGTTATGTGACAGGAAACTACCTTGTTAGGTTTGCCCATCCAGGTAGTCAGCAGTTACCTGCTTTCCCTTCTGTGGTACAATTGGCTGCTGGCTGGGTGCTTGGATGCTGATTTGGTCTACTTGCTGTGTCCTCCCGTGGGAGCTTCTCTTTCCCATTGTATCTCTTCCTGTCCTCCCAGTCCTGTGAAGAATGAGGGAGGAGTGCGCATGCGCGGCCGGCGAGACGGACCTGTCTCCCTGAAGCTCCGTCGCGCTCCAGGGATGGCAGCGCCCGTACATGGATCCTGGCCCAGTATTATAAGCGGCCTAGGTTACCATGGCAGATGCTCGATATGTTGATATCTCTCATGGAGGAAAGTGAGGAGGGTGATGAGAGCGAAATAGATTTGGATAATCACAGTAATGTGATTAGAAAAGTTGATCTGAATATTAGATCGACGAACATGCCGAAATTTCGTTCCAACATGAGGATCTCGGCATTTCTAGATTTTGTTGCTGATGATCTTAAAAATCTTGAGTGGAAAATGCCAATTGGTGACAATCTCACTAAAAAAGAAAGAAAAGCCCTTAAAGAATTAAAAGAGACTAAGAATATTGTAATTAAGAGAAGTGACAAAGGGGGTAATGTAGTGATTTTAAATGAACAAAACTATGTCAGGGAGGTGAAACGCTTATTAAGTGATTCTTCTACCTATAGGAAAGTAGCCACTAATCCTTTTCATGTGGTGGCAAAAAAATTAAATTCCATCTTAACACTGGGAAAAGAAGTGGGTTTGTTAACTAAAAAAAGAGTATGAGTATCTGAGAACTGAATTTAATCACCCTACTTTTTATATTATCCCTAAAATACACAAAAATCAAGAAAATCCTCCGGGTAGACCTATTGTTTCTGCCATCAATGGCCCCCTAGATAAAACAGGGAAATATATAGATCTGTTTCTTAAAGATATGGTTCCTAATCTCCCCTCTTATGTAAGGGATACTAAAGATGTGTTGGCTAAGATTGAGAATATGACAATGAAAATTCCATCTTAGTGGGAATCGATGTGGAATCACTTTACACCTCTATCCCACATGAATGTGGTGTGAGATCGGCCTCTTACTTCCTTGATAAAACATATCCTACTTTGGGAGGACAGAATGAATTTATTAGTGAGTTGTTGGATTTTGCATTACGACATAACTTTTTTCAATTTAATAATACCTTTTATCAACAGATTAGAGGTACTAGCATGGGAGCACCGTGGGCTCCGGCCTACGCATGTCTTCATTTAGGTTTTTGGGAGGAGCAGGTTGTCTTCAGATCATCAAGATTTCTTGTCAATGTCCAGATTTGGTTGAGATATATAGATGATGTGTTCCTTGTATGGCGAGGAACATCTGAGGAATTAAAACTTTTCATGGAGGAGTTAAATCAAAACTCCTTCAATATTGGACTTACATATATATCTGATGAAAGATGTATTTCCTTTCTGGACTTGGAAATTAGACTTGAGAACGGAAGACTCCTCACAAAGACATATAGGAAACCAACTGCTGCCAATACCCTATTAGAGGCTAGGAGCTACCACCCACGTTCACTGATTTCACGGATTCCAGTGGGACAGTTTTTGAGATGTCGGAGAAATTGTTCAAACATCAATGACTTTAGGATGGAGGCTCAGGACCTCTATAGAAGATTTAGGGAAAGGGGATACTCTCACTCTCAAATTAGAAAGGCTCGGAGACGGGCATATCAAACTGACCGTAAGGATCTATTATCTCCTAAAAAGGATGAGAAGGCCAAATTAAGTGATCAACCTGTCAGAATGATAACCCAATTTGGAGCCCAATGGCAAGATGTAAAATTAATATTAGAAAAACATTGGAAGATTTTAACTCAATGTCCCAAACTGAATAAGATTGTAGGTGAACGTCCTCAAATGGTAGCAAGAAGAGCACCAAATCTTGGTGATCTTCTTCTTATCCATTCTGATTATCAACCGTTAAAACAAACAACATGGTTAAAATCACGTACTAAGGGGATGTTTAAATGTGGAAAATGTCAAATCTGTAAATATGTGGATCGTACGGATTCTTTTTTTGACTCAGGAAACAACACTCACTATAAAATTCAAAGTCTCATAAATTGCTCTACAGTGAGAGTGTTATATATCTTAACCTGTCCCTGTAAAAAGATGTATATAGGTAAGACCAAAAGACAACTTAAAGTACGAATAGGTGAACATCTTAGAGATATTAGATCAAATGATCCTGAAAGCAATCTTGCACAACATTATGCTAAATATCATGGAGGTAAACTGGATGGTACAAAAGTGAAAGGTTTCTATGCATTGCACTTTCCACAAAGGAGAGGTGATTTTGAGAGAGAATTGCTTAAAAAGGAGAAATATTGGATATATAAGCTTGATACATTATACCCAAAGGGGTTAAATGTGGAATGTGATCTCCAAGTATTTTTGGATAAATAGATCTACATAGTTATGTACCCTTATATTTCCATATGTTGACTAACTTATGGCATTTTCCTGTCTTCATTAATAGTTGGATTATATGCTAAATAATTAAGGTTAACCTTTCTTCGCATTTGGGAACAATATTGATGATCTCATGATATAAGTTTGAGTATATTTTCTCCAATAATAACTATACCATAAAAGGGGTATTTGAAATCTGGGTATTTTTGATAAAATAATTCACAATGAGATCCTTTAGTCAATATTGCCATCTTGTGGTGGCTTTGTGGTAATTTGTATTGTACTCTTAGGAACTTGATTTAATGAATAGGCCTGGTAACTCTTTCACTAATATTGCCATCTTCTGGTGAGAATGTGGTAATGTTTCAACTGATCATTATATTTTATTTATGGTCTTTCGATTTATATATGTATTGTTAAAATTGTTAAGCCTTTCCTTTCTCTGATATTTCTAGTCGCCTGCTTTTTAATTGTATTCAATAATGACCAGCAGCTGTGCTAAGTATTTAGCCCCCCTTTTTTTCTCCATTGGGAATAGCTGCAAGCCAGTTTTTGCATAAATGGGTGGGTCTTAACCCACTATAAATAGGAAATTGAAATGCAGTTATCTCATTGGTCCTGACGAAGCTGAGTGAGATACGCCCATCGGCGAAACGCGTTGACGTCATACGTCACTTCCGGTCATGCGCATTAGGTGGAACGCACGCTGACCTACAAGGAGGAAGCCATTTTCACATGCCATGAGGCAAGCCTAGGCAGCACAGGCGCCGAGAAGAGGCTGGAATCCGCGGTATATCGGCGGATGTCAGCGGTGGTTCCTTGGCCTCCCTGGCCTTGTATGGCAGTACCTATGAAGGACATCCTTTCCTCTCCTATTATCCATTGCACAGGTGGTGAGTGGACTGTTGCAGGACACTAGATATATGGTCCTATGTGACCTATATGACCTATATATCCTATATAGAGTGAAAGCTCTTTCAGTGACTTTCCACATATTGTTTGTTTCACTACAGGATGGGGACATCATGGTGCTTTATATAGGAAACAAGATATACCACATGTATTTCAACAGGCAGAAGATCTATTGGGATGTGTCTTGTTTTCCTTACAGAAAGTGGTGTGTAGTCCACATGTAGTGGTGAAGAAACCATTTCAAGCAGTGCGCTGCTTTATGCATCTATCCTTCCATCCTGGTAAAAAATGGGGCATATTCTTATTCAAGAGCCCTAGGAAACAGCTGGTAATATCACAGATGAATGGGCCCCAACCACTTGTGCCGGCATAGGAATGTACTGCATAATTTATATGACATTTATGTTTTGTCTCATATAGGCCTAGAGGCATGCCTTCTTTTTGACGCATACTGTGCTTGCTGTTTTGCATACATGTGATACCTATATCCATAGTATAATTTTTTGAAACTCCCTGTTTGGGATATAACCATTCTGGTAGTAGCATTATCTACACATTTATAACACGTTTTATGGTATACCTATGGTATAAATTTTGGCATACACCTCCTTTGGGAAGTGTTCACCTATGCGCCAGTGCTACAGGGACTTTAGACTCTTGTAGTCATTGTCCTTGTTGCACATGCATTCAGACCGGTCTTGGTGTCATTTTATATGGTTTTAGGTCTGTGTGTATTGTCTCATACTGAGGTGATGGTAAACCAGGGCGACTGCCCATATGTCAAATTTGTATGTGTAATAAAGCATAATTTTTGGAAATTTTTCTGAGTATCACATTCTGTTCATAATGTAGCCGCTTTCTTTGTGAATCTCTTTTCACAACCCCCCTCTTTTTGCATGCCATGGCAACTCCCCTGCACCCGGCCAGCATGGTCAGGGGAGCGTCCCGACACCAAGCTCCGCCACCGCAAAAAACGATAAAAGAGGCCCTGGCCCGAGCCTCAACCAAGATGGCCGCCGCAGATACACAGGGCAGTAAACAGGGACAATCTTATGCAGCCCTGCATCCAGCTCATCCCAGTCCCTCCTGTACATCAGATGGTGAGTCAGACACAGAACTGGGGACCCCTATACAAGCTCCCACCTCTGACCTCTCATCACCTGACCTTCGCATGCGTTTTGATAAAATGCTCCATAAGGCCCTGAAACAAACTTCTGACCGCATCACTGACAAGCTGTCTAAGGAAATTTGTGAAATCGGGCAACGCACCGCTGACTTGGAACAACGGGTTGATGAGCTTGACACTTCTTGTCAGACACAATCAAATGACCTTGACCTCTTGCGCGATGAGAATGTGACCTTACAGTCAAGCCTTGAGGACTTTGAAAATTGAGCTCGCTGCTCAAATGTGCGGATTCGTGGCCTCCTGGAAATGATTATAGATGTCCAATTGTCAGGGATGCGGGTATGACCAGAAGTGTGTGGACTGACACAGGGAAACACAGGCTTCAGATATAGTAAATAATATAATTTATTAAGACTAACAATACAAACGCAGTGCAAAACTAAACATAAACACAGTGCAAACAAACTGAACCAAACCTCCAACAGATAACAAACATACAATACAAGAGTAGTCAGACAGGCCGGGTCTGTAGCAAATGGGCAAACGGAGTACCAGGAGCAGGCGGGAGAGTGGTCAGGACTAGCCGAGGTCAGTACAGGCAGAGTTCAAGCAGAGTCAGGACAGAAGTAACAGGATCAGGAAACCAGGGCCAAGCAAACAGTACAACAAGGCACTGACTGCAGGTCTGGCCATCCCTTAAATACCTCACCTGCAATCAGCCCCAGGTGGTGGCTAATTGCCGGAGTGAGCCTCTGGTTGTTGAAAGCACCCGCTGGCCAGTCCTGGTACTGCAACCCACAAGGCAGGCGAGTCCCACCACTATTGGCAAGTCCATTCCTGACACCAATCTACCGTCACAGTTCTATTTCAAGAACTTGCCACCGGCATTCCAATAGAATACCTAGAAATGGATAGAGTCCATAGAGCGCTGGCACCACGACGCTATGACGGCCCACCATATCATTGCCAAGCTCCACTTCTTCCGCACCAAAGAACAGCTCTTACAGGCAACCCGCAACACAGGACCCCAAATATTTCAGGGTCACCCATATCAGCTGTTCCAGGATTTATGCCCTTCAACCATAGCTAAATGCAGAGCTATGAAACCCCACCTGCAAACCCTCCAACAACACGGCATACCGTACAAATGGAGCTTTCCATTCGCAGTACGCTTCCACTTACAAGCTCAAGACTACACTGCAAGACCCCCGAGGATCTATTGGACACGCTGCGAAATATCCAATTTCAGTCATCAACGACCCCATCCGATGGTTCCCGTCGATGATGAGCGTCTTGCTCCCCGCAAAAACCACATCCTCCGCATCCTACCACGGGCCAACTCAATGCCCATAAAAGAGGTTGCTTCTCTTCACCTGCTCCGACCCTCCAGGACAACTCGCCAACCAAGCACCATCAGCCTCCACCGCCTACCGTTCTTCACCCAGCTGAAGATATTTTGTATCCTTGAACTAGCCCTTGTGGCCTGTGTTTTTTTGGGAAATTCCTTTTTTTTCCCCACCAGTTAACTATTCATTTATAGTAATGATAAAAAAAGCGCCAAAATATCAAACTCAGCTGCAAACCTAAACCCAAATCAGGTACAAACACTAAATAATTAAAGGAATGCGCTAATGATAAATAAAGCATCAAATGGTTTAAAAAAAAATGTACAAAATAATGAGTGCAAAAATAATAATGTCCACAACTCTTGTATAAAGTCCAACCACCACAAAGTGACAATTGCTAAAATCTTGTGTAAGCAAGTAACACCATGAGGAAAATCCACCACCGAATAAATTAAATAAACTCACCAGAGCTATATGTTGATTAAATTATAGATCAGCATAATCGCTATTGCTCTGGGAGCGATGATCTGTAGAGGTTTCCAAGGTTTGGGAGCAATACACTGCAATCAGGCAATCAACACGGATGAAGAAAACTCTGATATCAAATGGTCATCCTCGCTCTCTCCATAAATAAAGGCAATGCTCGGGGAATCAAGAAGAAATATAATGGTGCAATATGTTTTTTAAAAACATAAGCGTTATTATATACCGATGTAAACTCACAAGAAAGGTGTCTGAGCTGACAGCCTCTGCAAACAAGGACGAGCCTCGCTCACTGCAGTAGCCCAGCCGGCAGTCTCGAGGAACGTCCTGACGTCACATCCTTTAAGCCCCGCCCTACGCGTTTCGTCATTCGACGTCCTCACGGAGCAGAATGGATGTCATATGTCTATTCACTCACTATATCCCCCACTCAATCTGCATTGCGGGCTCGCTATGTCCAATCAAAATGGCATTCTGGTGACAATACCGCTCAATCTCTGCAGATTCATTCAGTAATGGGTAACTGTGAACATGCTTAGTACTTATAAAATACAGTATAACATCTAAAGCAACATTAAGACTCAGGAAAATGGGAAAAACACTTTCACCATATCTATCATAAAAATCATGACAATATAAATAAATCTCTAAATTATATCAAAATAACATCAGAAAATCAAGAGAAAAATAAATATAAATGAACAATCAAAAATAAAAACAAGAATGAATACTGAAAATAAAAAATATAAATCAAAAACTCTCCCATTTTAAAAAAATCACCCCCCCGCCAACTATTTATTATATATCCATTTAAAGATTAGAAACCCTTCAAAAAGACCATTATATCCATATTGCAATGTGTCATTCTAGTCAAACACATACATAGATGATATTTTAATATTCTAATATTTAAAGGAATAGTATCCTATATTGAATGATATTCTGATATTTTAAAGAGAAAGTAACCTATAAAACACGCACGCACGCACGCACGCACGCACAGAATTAGAATAGCTTGAGGTGCATAGAGAGATATACTCTCAGCAACTCAAATCAAAAACCCAAGGAAACATATATAATAAACAGATATGAATATCTGTTAATACAAAAATGTAGTTTTAGACAAATGGGAAGAGGAACGTATCTTTGACAAATGGCCAGAAATGGTAATTTATAGGCATTACATTGACGATATTGTGATGATTTGGAGAGGTTCAGAAATAGATTGTGCTGCCACGAAACGTAGAGGCGTACTTATTGCCTTCCACCGCACAACCCCCTTTACACTACACAACGAGATAAAAGACGCTGAAGGGCGCTATCTCTTACTAACTGGGCTACTACTAGACGCAGAATGTACCATTGTGGCCTATTATGCACCAAACCAAAGTCCGCAACCATTCCTCTCCCATATGTTGGTCATTGACCAACACAAACGCGGTACCCTGTTCATTTGTGGGGACTCTAATTGCACTCTGTATCCCTTTCTTGATAAATCCCCCCAGCCTCCCCTCCTGCCAGCCTCCAAACAAAATTTCCAGACTCTTTTACAACGTCACTCTCTGCTTGACACCTGGAGAGAACTTAACCCGACAAAACGTCAATATACCTTCCATTCCCACCCACACAAGACATTCTCGAGAATAGACCACATCTTCACGACTGTTAGCTCCTCCCCCATGCTCATGGCTTCTGAAATCATCCCCATACCCTGGTCAGACCACAGCACTGTACTAATATCCATTGCCTCACTAGCACCTTCTCCCTCTGATCCCTCCTGGGTCATTAAGACTACCTATCTTAATACAATACCCCTAACATCTCTCCCCTCCTTCTTTGGGAAGCACACAAACCGGTTTTACGTGGGTTCTGCATCAGTAAAGCCTCTTTCTTAAACAAAGAAAAGACAACAACGCATCCACCTTGAACAGGCTTATAACCAATCACATCTGGCTTTTCAGATGGTACCTTCCTCCACAAACCGGAAAACCTTGGAGCAATCTCAAATAGCTCTAGATCTCCTCCTCATGGACCAGGCAGAACTGTCACTTCGTAGATCTCGACACAAATATTATACAAAAGCGAACAAACCTGACACGTTTCTGGCCCTCTCACTCCATAGACTTGATCAAATACCAAACCCATCAGATTACGCATTTCCACGGGAAACTTTACTAGTAACCCCGAACGCATTCTACAAGTCTTCCACAAGCATCTCTCGAAACTCTACTTCCCCCCCTGCACCTTTCGACCCATCCCACGCAGAATCCCTCCTGACCCCCATCTTTCTGCCGAAGCTTTGACCATCAACTAACAGCCCTAAAAAAACGAATTACCCCAACTGAAACTGTAAATGCTATCAAAAATCTGAAAGTACGCAAGCGCCCAGGTCCGGATGGCTTCTCCTTAACCTACTATAAAGAATTTGCCCCTCTTTTCTCTCCTATTTTAACAAATGCCTTTAACGCAATCCTCTCGGGTCACGGATGAAGAAAACTCTGATATCAAATGGTCATCCTTGCTCTCTCCATAAATAAAGGCAATGCTCGGGGAATCAAGAAGAAATATAATGGTGCAATATGTTTTTTAAAAACATAAGCGTTATTATATACCGATGTAAACTCACAAGAAAGGTGTCTGAGCCGACACCAGCAATGACAGCCTCTGCAAACAAGGACGAGCCTCGCTCACTGCAGTAGCCCAGCCGACAGTCTCGAGGAACATCCTGACGTCACATCCATTAAGCCCCGCCCTACGCGTTTCGTCATTCGACGTCCTCATGGAGCGGAATGGATGTCATATGTCTATTCACTCACTATATCCCCCACTCAATCTGCATTGCGGGCTCGCTATGTCCAATCAAAATGGCATTCTGGTGACACAATACCGCTCAATCTCTGCAGATTCATTCAGTAATGGGTAACTGTGAACATGCTTAGTACTTATAAAATACAGTATAACATCTAAAGCAACATTAAGACTCAGGAAAATGGGAAAAACACTTTCACCATATCTATCATAAAAATCATGACAATATAAATAAATCTCTAAATTATATCAAAATAACATCAGAAAATCAAGAGAAAAATAAATATAAATGATCAAAAATAAAAACAAGAATGAATACTGAAACTCTTCAGCTTTGAAACTGTAACGGCCAACATTTTCATGATCCTGAAACCAAATTCAGATGACACACAATGGTCAAACTACAGGCCAATCTCTCTCCTCAACATAGACATTAAACTTTTGGCAAAAATGTTCTCCACCTGTCTTAGTTCTTGCAAAGGATCCCTAATTCATAATGACCAAGTAGGTTTTATCCCCACCCCACAAGCTGGAGACAACATCAGACGCGCAGCTCTCCTCGCTCACATAGCCCGAACCCGCAACATCCCCACCTGCTTCCTGTCCTTAGACATCAGAAAAGCTTTTGATACAGTCTCTTGGCCATACCTTGACCATATACTGCACCGATGGGGCTTCAGCCCCCACTTTCTATCTTGGATCTTTTCCCTATATCGCGAACCCTCGGCTAGAATCCGGTACTTGGGACATAGATCAGCCAAAGTTCCCAATATCCCACGGAACCCGACAAGGCTGCCCTCTATCTCCCCTACTCTTCACCATAGCCATAGAACCTCTAGCCCTTCTGATCAGAGCTAACCCAGATGTCCGTGGACTCGAGATAGGTGGTTCCCACCACAAATCATACCTCTTCACTGACTATGTCCTACTATTTCTCACCTCTCCCTTGAACTCTTCCCCTACTCTCCTCCGGTTTCTTGAGGGGTTCGGCTCTATCTCTGGCCTCCAGATTAACCCCCAGAAATTGGTAGTGCTCAACATATCCCTTCCCCCACAGGATCAGGCCCTCCTGAAGCATTTGGTGTAATATACCATCTTACTAAACACTTATAATTCATTTCCATTTCCTTCATATTTACATTCCCGTGAATTAAACTATATATTTTATTTTGTTTTCCCTCATCAATTATTATTTCTAAATCCCTTTCCCACTTCTCTATAAATAATGGACTTGTAGCCGTGATTAAACCTGTGAGAATTTTATATATTTTAGTGATCCTGTGCTTCCCATCTCCTCATATCTAGTAAGAGCTCAAAGGGGTTCCAATCTTCTCTTTTTCTTAATGGCAGTGGGAGACTAACTACAAAATGTTTTAGTTGACCATACCGCCATTCATCCATTCTCGCAAATATATCCCTCCTACTTTCCAGTTCACTAAGTGGACACAACTCTTCTCCCACCATTATATCTTTTATTTGAACATCTTTCTTCTTTATCCAATTCCCTGTAATACGCTCTTTACATGGAGGGAAAAAAAACTCTGTAGATCCTAGGGGCATTAACAATGAATTAAATTCCCACCCCCTTTGTTTGTGTAAAGTGTCCCAAACTCTCAAAACATTACGTGTAAACAAACTTGTGCTATCTTTTAATCCTCTAAATTGAGGAGGTAACCGAATGATTCTACTTAAATTTGTGTGACTTAATGTATTTTCTATGTTTACCCAACTTTTCCCCTGTGCATTATGTGTCCAATGAAAAATTCTTGCCAATATTACTGAATTATAGTATCTCTTCATATCTGGTACCCCCAGTCCACCTTTTCCTTTATCTCTACTTAAGATTTCATAGCTTGTTCTGGGCTTCTTATTTCTCCATATAAATGATGTTATATATTTTTTAATTATTGTAAAATATGCCTCTGGGAGCTTAATTGGTATCATTTGAAATTTATATAGAATTTTGGGAACGATTACCATTTTTTGTCAAGTTTATCCGACCAATCCATAACTGAAATCCTCTTCCTAATTTCTTTATTTCATCCTTAATCTCGTTTAATAGTGGGATATAAATTATATATTAAATTAATCTATATAAATTCTTTAAAGATACAGTAAGTTTTATACCCAAATATTTTAGATCTCTTTCTCTCCAAATAAAAGGCAATTCCTCCTGTAACATTTTTTTTCTCTATTTGTAAGGTTTATATTTAAGAGCTCTGTTTTAGTTGGGTTAATTTTTAATTTTGATATCTCTCCATATTCTCTTAAAGATTTCATTAAGTTTGGTAATGTTATCCTTGGATTTCCTACATAGAACAACATGTCATCTGCATAAGCTGCCACCTTATGCTCAGTTTCTCCTACCCAAATTCCTTTTATATCTACATTATTCCTGATGGTAGCCAAAAGAGATTCCAAAGACAGTACATATAACAATGGGGACAAAGGGCATCCCTGTCTTGTTCCATTCTGCATCCCAATGCACTCGGATAATTCCCCATTTACCATTATTGCTGCCGAGGGTTGGCTATATAATTTTCTAATCCATTCTCTCATTCTAGGTCCCATGCCTATTACTTCTAAGGTGTCTAACATATATCCCCAATTTACTCTATCAAATGCTTTTTCAGCGTCAATCGCAAGTGCCAACGTCAGAGTTCTTTCTTTTCTACTTTTTTGTATAAGCAGCAAAGATCTTAAACCATTGTCTCTGCCCTCTCTCCCTGGGACAAATCCCTCTTGATCTATATGAATCAAAAAATAAGTCCTTCAATCTACTTGCCAATACTATTGCATATAGTTTAGTATCTATATTTAATAAGGAAATTGGTCTATAGCTTGAGCAGTGAGTATTATCTTTACCTTCATTTTGTATGAGAACCACATGAGCTTGCAGGGATTCCCTCCTCATCTCCATCTCTCCTCCCAGAGCATTCATAAATATTCTCAACTTAGGTAATAGAATCTCTTCATATTTTTTATAATATCTCACTGTATACCCATCAGGTCCTGGACTGTCAGTTATGGCTGCAGTCTTTCATGGTCTACCTGACCTTCGCTTGGTATCAAGAGATCCCTGAACTTTCCACTTCTTAATAGGTGATTTAACAGTACTGATTGGTATATTCAAGGCTTTGGACATCTTTATATGTCCTTTTCCATCTTTATAAAGTTCCATTACCTTGTCACGCAGGACTTTTAACAGCTCTTTTCTGATCCCCATGGCTCAGTATCTAGCCTAGTCAATGCTTCCACGTAAGAGCTAACAAACTCATTGACTATTTATACACTGACACTAATTGCAATTTAAAAAGCCACAGATGTAAAACATTAACCTCTAATTGGCATTTTAACCCGTATGTGTCACCTTGTGTGTCTGTACCAAGGCCAAACATTCCAAGGTATGTAAACTTTTGATCATGGCCATTTGGGTGATTTCTGTTATCATTATGATTTAAAAAGGAGCCAAACAACTATTTGATAATAAATGGCTTCATATGATCATCATCCTTCAATAAAAGAGCATGTTTTGGCATGGTCAGTTATATTTTCAATATCAATGCAAAAATTCACAATTTCTGCCAGGGTATGTAAACTTTTGAGCACAATTGTGATATATATATATATATATATATATATACACATACACACACACACACACAATCTCACAGAAGTTCACCCCTCACATTTTTGTAAATATTTTATGATATCTTTTCATGTGACAACACTGAATAAATGACAGTTTGCTACAATGTAAAGTTGTGAGTGTACAGCTTGTATAACCGTGTAAATTTGCTGTCCGCTCAAATAACTCAACACACAGCCATTAATGTCTAAACCACTGGCAACAAAAGTGAGTACACCCCTAAGTGAAAATGTCCAAATTGGGCCCAAAGTGTCAATATTTTGTGTGACTACCATCAGGGGCAGACTGACAACTCATGGGGCCCCCGGGCAATAGGGGATCATGGGGCCCCTGTGTCCTTGCCCAAACTAAAAAAAGCCTATGAAAAAGGTACCAGGGGCATCTCATGGGGCCTCCTATTGACCCCAGGCAGTGCCCGAGTTTCCAAATGGTCAGTCCGCCCCTGGCTACCATTATTTTCCAGCACCGCCTTAACCCTCTTGGGCAGAGAGTTCACCAGAGCTTCACAGGTTGCCACTGGAGTCCTCTTCCACTTCTCCTTCACAACAGCACAGAGATGGTGGATGTTAGAGACCTTGTGCTCCTCCACCTTCCATTTGAGGATTCCCCACAGATGCTCAATAGGGTTTAGGTCTGTAGACATGCTTGGCCAGTCCATTTTACTGGATATGTTCAAAAGTACAAATTATTGTTTTTTTACTTTATAGTGCAAAAAATAAAAAACGCACAGGCAATCAAATACCACCAAAAGAAAGCTCAATTCATGGGGAAAAAAGGACATAAGTTTCATTTTGGTGCAGCATTGCATGACCGCACAATTGTCAGTTAAAGTAATGCAGCACCGCAACACAAACCTCTTCTGTAACCGCTTCCTGACCGCTCTATAGCAAAAATACTGCTACAGGCCGGCACGGGTGTGCAAAATCACGCACACATATTTTTATATATATATATATATATATATATATTGTGAGGGTTTAGCCTAGTAGCGGGTTGTGCTTGACCCCCTGGATGGGTCAGAACACCGTGAAAGAGGCTCAGCACAACAGCAGGTACTTGGTGAAAAGTTGTGCTTTATTTACAAAGTCTGGTGAACACATGGTGCATATGGTCAAAACAGCAAAAAAATACAAACAGAAAATAAAACCTTGCCACACTGGGCTACTAACTACAAACACAGGTTTCCTAGCTAGCTGTCTGAATATAGCCTAACACTGCACAGACACAGGGTGTTCACACAGTCCAAGATCACACAGATTATTTCTCACCACAGGATGGTTTGGTTGCTCCCCAGTCTGTCCTGCACAGCCAACTGGTTCCAGGTTGGAGCATTCTCCCTATGCAGCCTGGGAGTTTTATAGAGCCCTTAACTCGCTACACCTGAGCTGATTACAACATCAGTGAGCCACACAGGCTCACTACACAGCACAACAGGAGAAACCGTCTGTGTAGAGCATAAATCTGGGACAAATATATCTCCCATCCTGAACACATCCCATAGTTCTTCCTGACCTCCTGTCACATACCCCCCCTCTTGTTTCAACCTTGGGGTTGGAACACAGGTTGCTAAGCATGCGTGCACTCAGGACAGGGCATCTGCATTCCCCATTCTAGCACCGGGGCGGTGGTTTATGATGAAACAGAATTCTTCAAGGGCCAGGAACCACCTATTCACTCTCCTATTGGTCTCTTTGTTCTGTGCCATCCACTTCAAGGGAGCATGATCTGTTACTTGTTCAAATTGTCTACCCAAGAGATAGTAGTGGAGAGAATCTAGAGCCCACTTAATTGCTAAGCATTCTTTCCCAATAGTGGCATAATTTTCTTCATGGGGTTTTAATCTCCAGTTGAGGTAAATGACGGGGTGTTCTTCTCCTTGAAAACCTGCGACAACACAGCTCCTAACCCAACATCTGAAGCATTGGTCTGGACCACAAAATCCCTTGAAAAATCCGGGGAGTACAACACTGGCTGTCTACATAAGGCTTCAAAAGCTGCTTGTGCTTCAGGGGTCCATTTGACCATGACAGACTCCTTCCCTTTTGTCAAGTTGGTTAGGGGAGCAGCCTGTGAAGCAAAATGAAGAATAAACCGCCGGTAATTCCCAAAAACGCTTGTAACTGCTTCTTGTTGGTGGGGCGTGGCCAGCTTTGTATAGCTTCAACTTTGTTGACCAGGTGCTTTATCAGACCTCTCCCAATGGTATATCCCAGATACTTGGCTTTCTCTAGCCCAATGGTTTGGATTGGCTGTAAACCCTGCTTTTCCAGATCGAGTCTTATACTGCCTGGACTTTTGGTAAATGTGAGTCCCAATCTTCACTATGGATGACCACATCATCTAAGTATGCTGCAGCATAGGGTCTATGGGGCCGGAGGGTCTTATCCATCACCCATCGAAATGTGGCAGGAGCATTCTGCAACCCAAACGGCATCCTCCGATACTGGAAAGAACCCTCTAGAGTTACAAAGGCAGTCTTTTCCTTGGCTGATTCCGAAAGAGGAATCTACCAATACCTTTTGGTCAGGTCCAGTGTTGTCATATACCGGGCTGTCCCTAGACGATCAATCAGCTCATCTATACGGGGCATGGGATAGGTGTCACACTTAGTGACTTTATTCAGTTGGCGAACGTCATTACAAAACCGCTAACTTCCATCTGGTTTGGGCACTAGCACAATAGGACTGGACCAGTCACGGTTTGACTCCTCTATAACCCCCAGTTCAAGCATATTTTTTATTTCTTGGCGAATTGCCTCTCACCGAGCTTCCGGAATACGATAGGGTTTTAACTTGACCCTTTCCCCTGGGGAGGTAAGAATGTCATGCTCAATCCCGAACACCCACCCAGGGAATGCTGAGAATTTTTCTTTGTTGCGGAGCACAAACTCTCTAGCTTCCTGTTGCTGCATTTTTTATAGAGTTTCCGCTACCTCGACCTCTGGGACTTCCAAGGTAGGCGGAGCAGGAATTGGGGAAGTTTCAGCGACCAAGGATTCCCTATTCTTCCAGGGTTTTAGCAAATTCACATGGTACACCTGCTCGGGTTTTCGCCTTCCTGGTTGGCTAATTTTATAATTCACGTCCCCCATTTTTTCTAACACTTCATATGGGCCCTGCCATTTGGCCAGGAATTTACTTTCAACCGTGGGGACCAACACCAACACCCTATCACCAGGTGAAAAAGAATGGATCCGAGGTCCACGGTTGTAAATTCTTTGTTGAGCCAACTGGGCTTGAGCCATATGTTCCTTCACAATACGCATTACTTGTGTAATTCTGTCTTGCATTTGGGCCACATGTTCAATTACACTTCTATGAGGGTAACTCTCACTCTCCCATGTTTCCCTCGCAATGTCGAATAGCCCCCGTGGGTGTCTCCCATACAACAGCTCAAAGGGAGAGAACCCTGTGGACGATTGAGGAACCTCTCGGATCGCAAACATTAAATACGGTAGTAGACAATCCCAATTTTTCCCGTCTTTATCAACCACCTTCTTCAGCATCTGTTTTAACGTTTTGTTAAACCTTTCTACAAACCCATCTGTCTGAGGGTGATACACTGAAATACAGAGTTGTGTCACCTTCAGAAGTTTACAAAGTTCTTTGGTTACCCTAGACATAAACGGAGTGCCCTGATCGGTTAGTACCTCCTTGGGAAGGCCTACACGGTGTCAAGGTCCTACCTTTCCTCAGGGCTTGTGCTGCTCCATGTGCTGGCATCCATCTTAGGTGTCTGCAAAGCATTGTGGGATCCTTTATGCTTTCAGCCCTCTGCGGCTCCTCCCCCAGGAGGTGGCGGCTTATCACATATAAGTCTGCTGTTTGTAGCTGTCCATTGCATTCGTGTCCTGTCTGTTGCACAGCAGCAAGCTCCTGTTTAGTTTCTCATTGCTCTCCTGGATACCGACTCGGCTTTGGCAAGACTCCTGCTTGGCTTCTGACCCCGGCTCTGGCGACCATCCTTCCTGGCTTCTGACCCCGGTTCTGGCGACCATCCTTCCTGGCTTCTGACCTCGGCTCTGGCGACCATCCTTCCTGGCTACTGTTCTACCAAGTCATCCACTGTTGCTGTTGGACTTGCATAGACTCTGTCTTGTTTTTGTATAATAAACCTACCTTTTAATTGCACCTCCTTGTGTGTCTGGCTCCTCGCTCCCTGACACACGGCTGAAGACCTGAAATAACTCTTTGGCAATGGTGTTGGCAGAGGTGTTTCAGAGAGGAATTGCCTCTGGGTAATGGGTGGCATAGTCCATTATCACCAAGATGTGTTGGTGCCCTCTAGCAGACTTTAGCAAGGGGCCAACAAAATCTTTTCAAAAGGGACCTCAATGATGGGCAGAGGAACCAAAGGACTGCGAACATGTGGCATTGGGGCTGAAATCTGACACACTGGACAGGAAGACTAGTACATTTCCACTTCCTTATTGACCCCAGGCCAATAGAACCTCTGTACGATTCTGTCTTGGTTTTTTTCAGCTCCTAAATGTCCCCCTAGAATGTGCCCATGGGCCAGCTCTAAGACCAATTTGTGGTAAAATTTAGGTACCACCAGTTGCTCTATGGTTTCCTCCGCCCTCTGTGAAACCCGGTATAATAGGTCTCCTTCTATGATAAAGTACGGGAGGGCAATCCTCTCGTTGGGATTCACTAATTCCCCCTCTATTTTTACTACATTCTCTCGGGCCCTTAGTAATATGGGGTCCTTCAGTTGTTCAGTGGCAAAATTTTCCCTGTGTACTTCTAAGTCAAACACTAGGGGTAGCTGTTCCACTTCTGAGGTTGTAGGCTCCTCCCTAGGCCCTGTTTCCCCTGCTAATACTGACAAAGGAAATTCAGGTGAATCCTCCCCCACAGAGGATTCCCTATGAGAACCTTCAGGCTCTGAAGGACTGGTTAATGGAAAATCTGGGCCATTCTAGAGCTCCTAGAATTTTGTGAAATCCCTTCCCATAATGGCGTCATACCGTAGTTGGGGAACCAGACCCACCTGAAGGCACAGGTTACCCAGGGAGGTCTCAAAGCATACTGTTGCCACAGGATACTCTTGAGTGTCCCCATGAATGCAAATGACTGCCAGTTTTCTAGGGTGCAAGGTTTTTCCCCTTACCAGTTCAGTTTTGACTAAGGTAACCAAGCTACCTGAATCCAACAACACCACAACATTTCTACCATTAATACACATTTTGCATAAAGGCTTCTCATTTCCCTTTACAGTAGTGCAAGTAATAGTTGCAAATAGGGAGTGCCGTCTCTCTGTAAGAAAGTCACAGTGCATTGGTTCATCCGTACTTGGACAATCTGCTGCTACACGTCCCTCTTCCCAGCAGCGGTAACAGATTATCCTTCTGCTCACCTCTGGCGGGTTTGGCCTTCCAGGCCGCTCGTGCCAGATATTGGGACCAGTCCCAAAAGTACCTTTCGTTCCCCCTTTTCCATTCTCTCCACCCCCATCCCTTGGTGCAATCTTACCCATAGCCGGGGATGGTCTGGTCTTGGGGTAGAAAGTCCGTGAGTCCTTGAGGGAAGATGTTAGATTTTCAGTTGCTAGATACCTCTCCACAAGGTCCACAAGCTTGTCTGCTGTTTCCGGATCTCCATGACACACCCATTTCTGCAAGGTACTAGGAAGAGACCTGAGAAACTTGTCCATAACCACCCTTTCAACAATCTTTGGTCCAGACAGTGTATCCGGCTGCAACCATTTTCTGGTTAAATGAATAAGGTCATACATTAGGGATCGGGGTGGTTTTCCCAGTCGATAACTCCAGTTGTGTACCAGATGAGCCCAGACAGCCAGGGTTACGCCCAGCCGCGCCAAAATTTCCATTTTTAAACGGTCGTAGTTCTTGGCTTCCTCAGGCTCAAGGTCAAAATAAGCCTTTTGGGACTCACCAGATCGTAGGGGGGCCACTAGTCCAGCCCACTGCTCTTTAGGCCAACTTTCTTTTTCAGCTGTCCTCTCAAAAGTGGTTAGAAACATCTCAGGGTCCTCATCTGCAGTCATCTTTGGCAACAGGTGACTTACACAGAAAGATGGTATGGTAGTAGAATCACTCCCAGCCTCTGTCTGCTGCCTCTACTGAAGCTGTTTCATGATGGCCACAATTTGCTGTTGGTGTATCTGTTCCTGCTGTTCCAACAATTCCCTATGGTGGGCCTCCACCTGTTCCAGGGCTTGCTGCTGGGCTGCAAGGCTCTGTTGCAAACTTGCATTTGTTTTCTGCTGATTTGCATTTGCTTGCTGCTGATTTACATTTGCCAAAGCAAGCTGTCTCAGTATCTCTTCCATGCTGGCCTTACTTCACCTGCCCGCATCCTCCACCATATGTGAGGGATTAGCCCAGAAGCAGGTTGAGCTTCACCCCCTGGATGGGTCAGAACACCGTGAAAGAGGCTCAGCACGACAGCAGGTACTTGGTGAAAAGTTGTGCTTTATTTACAAAGTCTGATGAACACAGGGTGCATATGGTCAAAACAGCAGAAAAATACAAACAGAAAATAAAACCTTGCCACTCTGAGCTACTAACTACAAACACAGGTTTCCTAGCTAGCTGTCTGAATACAGCCTACTGCTGCACAGACACAGGGTGTTCACACAGTCCAAAATCACACAGATTATTTCTCACTACAGGATGGTTTGGTTGCTCCCCAGTCTGTCCTGCACAGCCAACTGGCTCCAGGTTGGAGCATTCTCCCTATGCAGCCTGGGAGTTTTATAGAGCCCAGAGCCCTTAACTCACTACACCTGAGCTGATTACATCAGTGAGCCACACAGGCTCACTACACAGCACAACAGGAGAAACAGTCTGTGCAGAGCATAAACCTGGGACAAATATATCTTCCATCCTGAACACATCCCCTTGTTCTTCCTGACCTCCTGTCACAATATATATATGTGATTTGCGCTCCCCTGGTTTTCATGCCCCACAGTTTATTTGTTCACACCAAGCTGCTTGCCTATTGCAGATTCAGTCTTCCCAGCCTGGTGCAGGTCTACAATTTTGTTTCTGGTGTCCTTCGACAGCTCTTTTGTCTTCACCATAGTGGAGTTTGGAGTGCGACTGTTTGAGGTTGTGGACAGGTGTCTTTTATACTGATAACAAGTTCAAACAGGTGCCATTGATACAGGTAATGAGTGCAGGACAGAGGAGCCTCTTAAAGAAGAAGGTACAGGTCTGTGAGAGCCAGAAATCTTGCTTGTTTGTAGGTGACCAGATACTTATTTTCCATAATTTGCAAATAAATTCTTTCCAAATCAGCCAATGTGATTGTCTAGATTTTTTTTCTCATTTTGTCTCTCATAGTTGAGGTCTACCTATGATGCCAATTACAGGCCTCTCTCATCTTTTTAAGTGGGGGAACTTGCACAATTGGTGGCTGACTAAATACTTTTTTGCCCCACTGTATATGACAATGCCCATTGAAGTTATAGGGGATATTTGCATTCCCTGTGATAGCATTAAAAGTAATAAAAAAAAATGAAAGGGACAGTTTAAAAATAATTAAAAAAATCAAAATAACTTAAAAAAAAAAAAAAATCACCCTCCCCCTCGCGTGCGCCCTGTGCTGGTATGTAAACAGCGGATGCACCATGCATGTGAGGTATCGCCGAGAACATTAGATCAAGGGCAGTAATTCTAACACTAGACCTCCTCTGTAAATTTAAAATGGTAGCTTGTAAAGGCTTTTAAAATGTTGCCTGTGGATATTAAAAACATATGCAGTTTGTTGCCATTGCACAGGGCATGCGCAGTTTTAAGCATGTCATGTTTAGTATCTACTTACTCGGCATACCATCATCCTTTATATTTTACCAAATAATTTACCAATATATTGTGTTTTTGTGCATTAAAAGTAAAAAAAGTGTATTTAAAAAAAAATTGCATTTCAAAAATCACTGTGCGAGTACTATGTGACATAAAAAATTGCAGCACCCACCATTTTATTCACTAGGGTGTTTGCTTTAAAAATATATATAATGTTTGGGGGTTTCAATTAATTTCCTAGCAAGAAATACAGATTTTTTTCATGTGAACAAAAAGTGTCTGAAAAAGCTTGGTCTTCAGGTGGTTTGAAGAGTGAGTGATGTGTGGCATAAACTTCTAATGCTGGGCATAAAATGCCCCCACCCCCCAAAACGACCCCTTTTTGGAAAGTAGACACCCCAAACTATTTGCTGAGAGGCATGTTGAATCAATAGAAGAATTTATTTTTTGAAAAATACTCACCATGCCTCTTTTTAAATTTCTTGGGGTGTCTACTTTCCAAAAAGGGGTCATTTGGGGGGTGGGGGTTTGGCGCTATCCTGGCATTTCAGGGCCTTCGAAACTGTGATAGGTAGTGAGGAAGTGAAATGAGGAAATAAAACCCTTTATTTATGCACCTCCAGGCTTTCAAAGTTGTCATCGGATTTCAGGCTCCTGTATGTGGCTAGGCTCCCAAAAGGTCTCACACTTGTGGTATCCCCATACTCGTTAGAAGTAGCAGAGTGTATTTTGGGGTGTAACTCCACATATACCCATGGCTTGTGCGAGAAATGTATCATTTAAATGACAACTGTGTGTAAAAAAAAAAGTTTTTGTAATTTTCCAGAAACTTGTGGGAAAAAGATAAATCCTCCATGGACTCAATATGCCTCTCAGCAGATAGCTTAGGGTGTCTACTTTCCGAAAAGCGGTCATTTGGGGGTGTTTGTACTATCCTGATATTTTAGCACCTCAAGAAATGTGATGGGCAGTCAGAAAGTAAAAGCTGTGTAAATTCCATTATCTATACCATAGTTTGTAGATGCTAGACCAGCAATGGGCAAACTACGGCCTGGCGGACCTTTTAATCTGGCCCGCGGAGCTAGGCTCCTCTCACAGTCCGCCCTGAAGACCGGTGTAGCATGAAAATCTGTCTCCTATGAGGATCTGTCCCCCTCGACGTATCTGTCCCCCTCGACTTGGCGAGAACCCCAAGACTAGCACCACTAGGTGAAAAACAACAAAAGAAGGCGTAAATATTGAAACCTAGTGATATTTCCATGAAAGAAAAAGGGTCTGGACACCCAAAACACCACACAGAAGAATCAGTCTAGTATAGCACCTAAATGGCACAAAATGACATAGATCCATGAAAAACACCAAAAGTGCACAAAGACAGTAATGTATGATGTACTTACTATAAATCAATACCCCCCATACTTATTTTCCACCATAATTTGCAAATAAATTCTTTCCAAATCAGCCAATGTGATTGTCTGTCTGGATTTTTTTTTCTAATTTTGTCTCTCATAGTTGAGGTCTACCTATGATGCCAATTACAGGCCTCTCTCATCTTTTTAAGTGGAAGAACTTGCACAATTGGTGGCTGACTAAATACTTTTTTGCCCCACTGTAGGTAGACCTCAACTATGAGAGACAAAATGAGAAAAAAATCCAGACAATCACATTGGCTGATTTGGAAAGAGTTTATTTGCAAATTATGGTGGAAAATAAGTATCTGGTCACCTACAAACAAGCAAGATTTCTGGCTCTCACAGACCTGTACCTTCTTCTTTAAGAGGCTCTTGTGTCCTGCACTCATTACCTGTATCAATGGCACCTGTTTGAACTTGTTATCTGTATAAAAGACACCTGTCCACAACCTCAAACAGTTACCACCCATTGCTAAAACATCCACCTGGCTCAGTCCTGGGAAACCTGACTGTTATCACTGTCCATATTGTACCATATATCGCCATGTGGTGACCAGTCAATTCTTTCTAAACCCACATTTTGGAAAACCTGCATATTAAACACAGACTTTCTTGTACATCAGAATATGTAATATACTTGCTTCGCTGTCCCTGCAGTCTGTACTATTTAGGCAAGACCATAACCTCCTTTAGGGATAGGTTTAACAACCTCAAATCTGCCATCCACCAGGCAATTGCTTCCCAGAATTCTAACCAACTGGTAGCATGCCATTTTTGGAACAGAATCATTTTATACCAACTTTAAAGTGCACGCTGATTGACCAAGTCCCACCCCTACCTGCTGCTACAAAGGGAAAGTTGATGGATCCATGAATTACAAACTTTGGCCCCAAAAGGGCTTTTTATGATCCTTTGAAACTTCTGGCTGACTACCTGTTGGTGCTTTAGACAACCTGATTGATGGAGAAATGATGGGCAGAACAGTTAATGCTATATATGCTCCCTCACTGGATGGATATCCAGCTGATGACCTTCTTCATACTTAGGCGTTCTGACCCTGATCTCTTTGACATGGATTTGACAAATATGTGCTAATTGCTATGTTATGCCATTTTTTTTGCTTTTTTGGTGCTATACTAGACTGATTCCTCTGTGTGGTGTTCTGGGTGTCCAAACGTTTTTCTTTAATAGAAACCTCACCTGGTTTCCATACTCACTCCTTCTGTTTTTGATGGTATGTTTTTTTCCTATTGGTGTTAGTCTTGGGGTTCCCACCATCATTCCTCCTCTGAAACTAGGTATATAGCTGAGTCCTCTGGTTTCTTCTATCTGTTAGTGGATTTATAGTACATACATGTGTATGTATTCCTGTCTTTGTGCATTGTCTGTGTTTTCTGTGGATTTATGGTCTTCTGTGGGATTCTATTCACACTCCTATAATTGTTTACCTTTGGCACATGTGGGGGGTTTGGTATTGGGTAGTATTTTTGTGGCCATTTTGTAAATTTTCATTTATTGCTTTGTTGTCCTAGCATTTCACTTGTTTTATTATTTTTTCATGGTACTAATTGTGGATGGCCCAAGCCTGCCTGGTGTTTGCCATGTGCTAGGATGGCCATCTTGTGAGTCTTCATTACCTGCTTTGTTTGTTCTACTTTTTCTGCAATTTGTCATCTTTGTGTAGGAGCTATTTTGGATTTCAGCTAGGATTTAGCTTATTTTGCTTTATTGATTAATTATTGTGTTTTATTCCCCTTTGTGATCTTTTTTGGACCTTTTCCTTGAATGTGTCTTTTAACAATTGCACTGTGTCAGGTCATCACTAGGGAGTGTTGGTGGGTGGGACATTGGGTTTATTAGTCTGTTCACTTCCATGTCGTAATGCCTTGGGAAAGATGGACTGAGCTTCATCGAAACGCTGACAGTAAAAACACCGCTGCTTTTGTTCTTCCTCCTCTGCAAGACCTGTGAATGCCTCCAACCCAGTTTGAGATATATATATATATATTGTGACAGTATGAACGGCAGAGTGATGGATGGACGATATGTGTCACCTCGCATGAGATCATACTGTGAGGTGTAAGGTGGAGTCCACTCCGGGTTTTTGGGGCCACAATGGCAGAGGTGGTTCCGGACCAGAGTTTGGGCTCCACTGATGACCACCAACAGGTGATACAAAAGGGCAGGGCTGGAGCAAGGAGTTGCTCGTGGCCTGGGACTCAGAGAGGTATTCTGAGAGAGCTGTGTGTACTATACCTACAAGAAAAGGTTTGCTTTTGTTTTATTTTGGTGACAGGGAGAAGCCCTTCACCTCTGAGAGAGGAAACGTCTTCTGTTTAGTTAGTGCCTGGATGGAAAGGGTTTATTTTGATGTTTTGTTTATTTTGATATTTTCTGCAAACCTTTTAAATAAAACTGACAACCAGTCAGATTTTGACGAAAGCCTGCTGTGTGGTCTACCTTTGTCCCAGGGAAGGAGATCCCCCACCTGAGCTAACCCCACAATATATATATATATATATATATATGTATATATATATATATACATATATATATCTATCATAGTTTGTGGACTCTGTAACTTTCACTCAGACTAAATGTAGAAGAGTACATTTTAGCCCACGTTTATGAAGAAAGATTATTTATTTGAAAATTGGCCTGGGCAGGAACATGGTGAATGTGTTGAAATAATATATACCTTTTTTATTGGTTTTGATGAGTGATCACATGACCTCAGTTCTTAGCTGCATAAGGACTTAACAGACTGCAGGGGTGTGTGTGAGCAGGAGGCAATGAAACAGCAGTACACTGATCTTCCCAGTGATTAGCTGTGCAGGGGGACGTGTCAGCACAAGTCTGGCTATTGGAGTACAGGCAGACTGCTCCCAAGTAGAATGCAAAGAAGAAAACTGACTATGCTGTGAAGGATGTGCTTCCATGGTCAGTTTGAAATTGGAAAGCAGGGGAACTGGCAGGATCACCGGGAATTTCACACAAAGATATTAGGATAACTTTTTCATACAAGTACACTACACAACAGACACATATCAGGAATATGAAATGTTGGTGTAACATATACTTTTTAACAGGTCTAGTATGCATTCTTTAGATATGTGATGACATAATTTCCAGAAATTACAATATAGTTCATGAGATATATTACTTTTTTTTTTACTGCCTCTAACTTGGATATAAACATATCAACTTGTGTACTAAATAAGATATGTAACTGCAGAAACCTTGTTTATTCCAGATCACATTGCACACATCATTGAGCTTCTTGGAGATATCCCTCCGTACTTTGCACTATCAGGCCGTTACTCCCGAGAGTATTTTACACGTAGAGGTAAGTCTGTGGAGCATGCTAGGTATTTTTCCAAATCTAAAATGTATTGCTTTACATACTAGTCATCACTAGACATCCGTGACAAACACCAGTTTCCAAAGTTTTCCAGCAGTGGGTGTAAGCAGACAGGAACCAAGACTAAGCTACAAACACTCCTCTAGCATCTCACAGAGGGGTGCTTGCAGCTCAGCCTTGGTTTTTGGCTGCTTAGCAATAGCTATATGGAGCAGGACTGCTTTTTTTAGGGATGACCGACAACGAAATCAGTACTGCATCTGTGCAGTAATCAAAAAGGGCAGCTGTCTTGCTGGGTTCTCCTTTTAATCACGAATACATCACTAAATGTTTTGTTTTTAATGCAAGTCTTAAGTATTCTAATTTACCTTGGTATCATTTTCTTGCAGTCCTTGTACAGCAAAGCTCAGAGAAGGGGAAGGAAAAGCAGCACTTAAAAAGCTGTGTGGTAGTGCAAGGAGCAAGGTAAAAGAAGGAAAGGGCAGCATGACAGACAGATATGCTCATCAGTTTGCAGCTTCTCCTTTCTCTGTTCAGTCACAAGTTGAGGAGGTGACCTGTAAGTGAAAGTGAAAATACAGAAGAGAATTGTCAGGTCCCCTTCCCTGCCATTCAGGACTGTGCTGTTTCACAGAGCTGTTTTCATTAAAAAAAAAAAAATAAATGGACAAAAATACTAATCTTTTTGGCAAGTAAAATAGTCCTTTTTATATTGGTTTTATATGTGTCTTTTGCATTTTGTGTGGGGATCGACTTTAACCCCTTAAAGTTGCTCTGCGTGGCTTCTGAATCATGTGACAGCTGTGATTGACTCTCACAGTGGTCACATGATCAGGAGCTGGAATGAGAACTGTCGGGGACAGTATAGTGAGTGCGCACACAACCTCAGGCTGCTGTGGACACATATGCGCATCAGCTAAACTTTAAAGCACACTTTTCTTACTGCTGCATATTGTACATGTATTTCCTGGTTGGCAAGAAAATGACTTGTTAGATTTTCAGACAAATCTCGTTGTGAAATTTCTTCAGTTTGGTTCACAGGTCTGCAGTTACTAGGGCAGGCTATTTAGCGGTTTGATTTTTTTTTTCTCATTATGGGGAATTGAGCACTTATAAAAACCCAAATAATAAGTTTTTAGTGTTGACAATGTAGATGCACTTTGCCACACAATTTAGTTGTTGGTAACTATTTGCCTTTTGGGTTTCAGCATCATATTTTATGTTTAAATTAGGCCGGGAGATTAAAAGAGAAGTATGGCCAAAGATTTTTTTGGGTTTTTTTTTTTCGTTTTTAATTTTATATCATAAATACAAATACAATCGTTTTCCACTCATTAAAATACAAGTTCCATAATGAATTTTTACATATACCCATCCTCTCCCTCCAACCTCTCCCCCCTCCCAGGCTCTACCCCATTTGGTCACCCTCTATTTTAAACCTCTTTCTTCCTGTTCCAATATTCTGTTCCTAACCTCTTTTTGTCTCACTCCAATCTCTTTCCCTACCTATTAGAGACTAAATAAAGACCGCCTTTCCTATCCTAACTGAAACTATCCTTTACCCCCTGATCAGTTCTAAATATCATCTAGATGGTTTAAGGACTGTCCATCTGTCCCATATATTCTTACATTTTTCAATTTTATCCTCCCCAATATGATATAGTTCCTCCATTCTATATATAAACTCAACTCTGGATATCCAGTTTGAGATTTTTGGGGCTTCCCGTAGCTGCCAGAACTTAGGGATCAATCCTTTCGCCACATTTTTTAAGTGAAATATCATTGACTTTTGAAATTGTTTCACCGTGAGATCAGTATTATGAATGGGTTTGTTTACCCAGGGATCCTTCAATACAATAATCCCCGTTATTTCCTGTATTAATTGTATTATTTCCTGCCAAATTGCTGTATTTTAGGACACTCCCACTAAATGTGTGCCATAGTTCCTTTCTTCCTGCACCCCCTCCAACATAAAGGTGAATTCTCTGAATTCGTTGATTATGTGCCACACTAGGTGTAATATACCACCTTGCTAAACATTTATAATTAATTTCTGTTGTATTCATATCCACTGCACCATGCATTAAGTTAACTATTTTCATTTTTCTTGATCATTTAGTTTTTTTCCTAATTTCTTTTCCCACTTTTCTAAAAATTATGGGAGAACAGTTCCAGATATAGCAGTAAGAATCTTATAAATGCGAGAATTAACATGCCTTTGCATTGTATCCATGCCAAAAAGTTGTTCAAATGGATATATGTCCTCCATCGTCCTTTGTGGCTGCGGGAGTGCTGCTACAAAATGTCTTTAGTTGAGTATAATGCCACCCATCAAACCTGAAAATATTTCCTTCTTATTTTTTTAAACCTATGAAAGTGCACTATTTCCCTTTATCAGTGATATCTTTTAAACGTGCATTTCTATCTTTTATCCATTTACCTGCGATATCCTCTTACCCCGGACAGAAGAATTCTGTTCCCCCCTGCGGTATTAACAGTGGATTATATTCCCTAAAAACATTTCATGTTAGAGTGCTTGTAGTTTTGGAAAATTTTTTAAACTGTTGTGGAAGACAAATCATCTTATCTAACTGTGACTCACTAAGTGTACTTTCTATCATTACCCAGATTTTTCCCCATGAATTATATATCCAGTCTGCTATTCATGAAAGCAATACCGCACAGTAATATCTCCTAAAATCCAGCACGTTCAGACCCCCGTTAGGTTTATCCTTACACAATACCTCATAACTAACTCTTGGTCTTTTATTTGCCTATATATACTTAACTATCATCTTTTTTATTATCTCAAAGAATGACCCCGGTAAATATATTGGAAGCATATGCAATTTATACAGGACTTTTGGGACTATTATCATTTTTAATAGAGGTATACAGCCAATCCAGCAGGTTGGTCTGATAGATATTTTCCTCAAGTCCTCCTTCAGCTCATTTATTAATGGAATATAATTTGTCTGATATATGCTCTTTAACGCCGGAGTTAACTTTACACCTAAATAACTCAACTCCATACAAAGGGAAAAGCTTTCTGTAATATCTGTTTATCTTTCTTTGAGATATTGATATTTATTATTTCTGACTTCGAGAGGTTAATTTTCAAATTTGATAGTTCTCCATAATTTTTTTAAATTTTTATTAAGTTACTCTGGGATTCACTATATAAAATAGCATATTATCTGCATATGCCGCTACCTTATGCTCCATCTCCCCTATCACAATTACTTTCACATCTATATTCCTTAGTTCGGTCGCCAAAAGCAGTTCCAAAGATATAATAAAAAGTATGGGAGAGAGTGGACATCCCTGTCTGGTTACATTGTACATTTTAAATGACTGTGACAGCGAGCCATTAACCTTGACCGCTGCTGTTGGGGAACTGTATAACGTTTTAATCCATTGCATAATTTTTGGTCCTATTCCCAAAACTTCCAATGTGTCAAACATAAATCCCTAATCTACCCTATCAAAGGCTTTCTCAGCATCAACTGATAGGACTATGGCCGGATGATTTTCTTCCTTGCTTCTTTGCAAAAGCAATAATGATCTCAATCCATTATCCTTTCCCTCCCTCTCCAGGATGAAACCCATCTGATCTAAATGGATCCATTTCGGCATCATCTCTTTCATCCTATTTGCTAAAACCTTTGCATATAATTTTGTATTTATATTTAATAGCGATATGGGTCTGTAACTGGCATATTGGGACAGGTCTTTCCCTTCTTTTGATAAGATTGTAATATATGCTTGCAATGACTCCGCTCTCATTTCCATTCCTTCTCCTAAAGCATTCATGTACTTGCACATCTTAGGCACCAGTTGTTCCTTAAATTTCCTGTAATATCTCAGCATAAATCTATCCGGTCCAGGGCTCCTACCTGCAGCTGTACTTGTACTCTTCAATACTGTATATATTTCTTCTTGTGATATAGGTTTTTCTTATTCGTATTCTGGTAATCTCCCTTCCTCTACTCTAGGTAATCCTGCCTCTATTAAGTACGCTTGTCTTTTTTTTTTTTTGCTTCTTTCTTCCTCTGATATTTTCAAGTTTTTCAAGTTTATTTCATATAAATCACTATAATATTTTTGAAACATTTTAGCGATATCAGTGGTTGAATGTACTATTTCTCCATTCTTATCTTTTATTTTCTCTACATAGTTACTTGATTTCTTTTCCCTCAGTCTTATTAAATATTTTCCTGGCCTATTCCCCTGCTGATATCTCTCTTTTGCTACTAAATGAAAGGCTCTTCTCATTTCCAGTTCCATCAACTCATTTAATCCCTCTCTTGTTTGAGTTATCTTCTGTTGTATTTCTATTTCTCTTTTCTCCTTATGTAGTCTAAATCATATAATTCCTTAATTAACATACTTTTTTTCTGTCCTTGTTCTTTCTTTTTTTCAGCTCCCATTGAGTTTAGGATTCCCCTTATATAAGTCTTATGTGCTTCCCAGATAGTAGCAACGGAAACCTCATCTGTCTCATTGAGTAAAAAATATTCTTCTAATTCTTTATTCTTCTCTCCATTTTGACATCCTGTATAAGTGTCTCGTTTAATCTCCACGTACTACCTCCACTCCTTTCCCCTTCCAACCTTAGTCTTGTTATAACAGGTGCGTGGTCTGATAGGGACATTACCTCTATTTTGGACTTTACCAAAGACTCTAAGGCCCTGATTTACTAATGTGCCTAGGCGCATTTCTGTGGGCTAACGTCTACTTTTCAATAGCGACCGTCTACTTTTAGACAGCAAAGACATTTACTAAAGAAAGTGTCAACAAGTAGACGCAAAATCGAATTTACTAACCAGGCACAATCCAGGAATCAGTCTAAGAAAGCAGACTTGCTAAGAAGCACATCTAACACAACGAAAAATCACTGCAGAGACATGTTCACATTGAAATCTGCTTTCACAAATATTGGGACTTCACTTTAAACAATATCTTATGTTTCAAAAAAATTTTTTAAATGTGTAAAAAATAGTTTTTTAAAGGAATTCATGACAGTCAAGAACTAGACGCTTTTCTAGAGTCTATGCACGGATATAAATGCGCATGTGCAGAACACATTTTAGTCATCTGCCGTGCGCGCTTTCTTTTTAGACGCTTTTTAATAGTAAATCTCTGTGTGGAGTCCTCTGACAGATGGTACTCGATCACGTCTACTGTGTTTAACAAACAGCACTATTTGTAGCTAGGCATATCTTTATGTATTCCACTTTTATTTCCTTAGTTCTATTGATTCTGTTTTTGTTTCTTATCCTTTATAATTTTTTATGTAATGGTTTTACATATTTCGAATATTTTGACAGCTGAATCTAAAAATAAAGGTCGGCAATTAAAAAAAATTAAAAAAAAACGTCATGGGGTCCCCCCTCCCGTTCATACCAAGCCCTTCGGGTCTGGTATGGATCTTAAGGGGTAACCCCACACCAAAATTAAAAAGAGCGTGGGGTCTCCCCCAAATCTATCCGAGCATGCAGCCTGGCAGGTCAGGAAAGGGGGGGACGAGCGAGCGCCCCCCCCCGAACCATACCAGGCCACATGCCCTCAACATGGGGGGGTGCTTTGGGGCAGGGGGGCTCCCCCCCAAAGCACCTTGTCCCCATGTTGATGGGGACAAGGGCCTCTTCCCCACAACCCTGGCCGGTGGTTGTGGGGGTGTGCGGGTGGGGGGCTTATCAGAATCTGGAAGCCCCTTTAACAAGGGGGCTCCCAGATCCCACCCCCCCTTACGTGAATGAGTATGGGGTACATGGTACCGCTACTTATTCACAAAAAGTGTAGTGTAAAAAAAGACAAAACACGGTCTTTGACAAGTCCTTTAATTAAAGAAAAATCTAAAAGAATGTCCCCCAAAGTAGATCCAACGTCAACCACGAAGCCCGCCGCCTGCGACCCGAAAAAAGAAAAAAAAAAAGGTTCCATTCCCGAAGATGGCTGCCCAGCCCTCTGCTGTGAGCCTGGATGACAGTTTTTAAATATGTAAGGGGCGGGGCCACCCAGGGACATCATCCCAGTGACCCCGCCCCATCAATGTCACATGGGGTGGGGTCACATGCGTGATGTCCCTGGGTAGCCCCGCCCCTTACATCTTTAAGAGCTGTCAACCAGGCTAACAGCAGAGAGGAACTTTTTTTTTTTTTTTCTTTTCGGGTCCGCAGCACCTTACACCGTGATTGACATTGGATCTACTTCGGGGGACATTCTTTTAGGTTTTTCTTTTATTAAAAGGCTTGTCAAAGACTGTGTCCTGTCTTTTTTTACACTACACTTTGTTTTTTTGTGAATGAGTAGCGGTACCATGTACCCCATACTCATTCACGTGGGGGGAGCGGGATCTGGGGGTCCCCTTGTTAATGGAGGCTTCCAGATTCCAATAAGCCCCCCATCCGCAGACCCCCTCAACCACCAGCGAGGGTTGTGGGGAAGAGGCCCTTGTCCCCATCAACATGGCATGTGGCCTAGTATGGTTCAGGCCGGGGGGGGGGGGCGCTCGCTCATTCCCCCCCTTTTCTGGCCTGCCGGGCTGCATGCTCGAATAAGGGTCTGGTATGGATTTTGGGGGGGACCCCACGCCATTTTTTTATTTTGGCATGGGTTACCCCTCAAGATCCATACCAGACCCGAAGGGCTTGGTATGGATGGGAGGGGGGACCCCATGCCATTGTTTTTAGTATTTATTTAATTTCTGGTAATTCTTTTACATTCATCTGTCAGTGGGGAACCCCGCTGACAGCTGAAACATTAACACATGGTTGTCACTACTAAAATACTGCATGAGTTATTTTATCAAGTCATGCAGCGTTTTAGTAGTGAAAACCAATGCAGCGTTCATGTTTCAGCTGTCGGCGGAGTTCCCCACTGACAGCTGAATGTACAAGCATTGCCGGTAATTAAAAAAATAATTTAAAAATGGCGTGGGGACCCCCCTCCCATCCACACCAAGCCCTTTGGGTCTGGCATGGATTTAGAGGGGAGCTTCCATGGCAAAATTTAAAAAAAATGGAGTGGGGTCCCCCCAAAAATCCATACCAGACCCTTATTCAAGCATGCAGCCCGGCAGGTCAGGAAAGTGGGAGGGATGAGCAAGCGCTCCCTCCTGAACAGTACCAGGCCACATGTCCTCAACATGGGGGGGTGCTTTGGGGTGGGGGGCTCCACCCAAAGCACCTTGTTCTCATGTTGATGGGGACAAGGGCCTCTTCCCCACAACCCTGGCCGGTGGTTGTGGGGGTATGTGGGTGGGGGGCTTATCAGAATCTGGAAGCCCCCTATAACAAGGGGGCCCCCAGATCCCGCCCCCCCCTACGTGAATGAGTATGGGGTACATGGTACCGCTACTCATTCACAAAAAACAAAAAGTGTAGTGTAAAAAAAGACAAAACACGGTCTTTGACAAGTCCTTTATTAAAAGAAAAAATCTAAAAGAATGTCCACCAAAGTAGATCCAACATCAATCACGAAGCCCGCCGCCAGCGACCTGAAAAGAAAAAAAAAAAAGGTTCCATTCCCGACGATGGCTGCCCAGCTCTCTGCTGTGAGCCTGGTTGACAGTTCTTAAATATGTAAGGGGCGGGGCCACTTGGCATCATGCATGTGTCCCCACCCCATGTGACATCATTGATGTACATGGGGCGGGGTCACTCGGATGATGTCCCTGGGTGGCCCCACCCCTTACATATTTAAGAACTGTCAATCAAGCCTTGTTGCTGGTGGCAGCATCTTTGCTTTCTGTCTAAATGATCCCTAGAATGTGAATTAGAATGAGGCCTTGTCTTTTCAAACACCTTTAAAGCTGCACCTTATGTGAATGTCAAACGATGGGATGAGATAAGGGCCTGGACTAATGATTGATTTGATAATGCTGGTTTGCACTCCGCCCCCTTTCGGGAAGGATTTGTCAAGCCAAGAGCTGAGAGAGAGAAGAGCGAGCGAGAGAGAGAAAAGGTTTAAAAAAAAAAATAAAATAAAATAATGGCATGGAGTCCCCTTCCAAATCCATAACAAACCCTTATCTGAGCTTGCAGATACCACATGCCTTCAAAGATTTATTTCCTTTGTTGAATTGCCTGCTTGTATCACACTAGATGCGATTTAAAATTGTGCTTTTTGTTGGCAATTTCACTGTGTTTTGTGTAGATTTAGCAATGAGTTATTGCGTTTTCAATTGTGTTTTGCATTGCGTTTTTTATTGTAGTCTATATGTGAAATCACTATAAAATGCAGAAAAAGTTATACAAGAACTACTTTTGAAATTGTGCTGAAGCAAATTGCGTATGTTAAGACACTCACATCCACAGTCATTAGATCCGATATCATGTACAATTTCAATTCCCAAATCGCACCTGAAATCGTGCACCCTGGATGCGATTTGGCATGCGATTTGCATGCCCTGCGACTTGCAAATTGCAAGCCAAATTGCTCCCGATGTGACCGGGGGCTAACACCACAGTCACATCTAATACGATTTGGAAATTGGGCAACTTACAGAGAAGTCGCACGATTTCAAAATCAGATTGGATATGAATGGAGCCTATAGTGGACAATAGGGTGAGACTTGGCCTACGATTTTCAAGTCGCGTAGCATGCAAATCGCATGCCAAATTGCACCTGATGTGACTGGGGGTCAACCGGTCACATCAAAGTGTATTTTGAAGTGGTGCAACTTACACTACGGTCACATCATGTGACTTACAGTGAAGTCGCATTATTTCAAAGTTGGGGGATATGCTGATTTAAAGTGCGATTTGCAAGACATCTGACACAGATCTCTCTGCAAATCGCATGAAAAATAGGGTATTCATTACTTTAGAAATTGTTGCAGCTCCAACCAAGTTTGAACCACACTAATATGAAAGCTCTAATAGCAGTCACATTGAGTGCGACTTGGCATGTGATTTGCATGACATGCGACTTGCAAATCATATGCCAAGTCGCACCCTATTGTCTGCTATTAGAGCGGTCACATGGGTGCATTTCCGACAGTGATTTCTAAAGTAGTACATGTATTACTTTTGAGGTGATTTGCATAGATATCTGATAAATGTTTTGCATTTTTTTCCTTCTAAGGTGTGTTTGCGTGTTATTGTATAATGATTGTGTGTTTATTATCTTTGCATTGTAATCCTAACACATGTCAATTGCTCTGCTCTTTCAAATCTGCACTTGGCTACAGTTTGCTTGCTTATTTAGACTGAAATGCAGTTTTCGGACAAACCTGATGAGAAATGTATGTGTGGGGGATTTGGGGAGGTGGAAGGGTGTTTTATTTTGGCACGTATGTATTTTTATATTGATATTTTGATCTGCAGCTTGTTTTGTGGATAGATAAGCCTACTAAGTGATTCATATTAACCATTTGTTTCCTGCTGTAATCTGTGAAAGCACAGTTCATTAGAAGTATAATATTTTAGATTGTAAGCTCTTATGAGCAGGACCGTACTATTTTAGCAACATCAATCCTGCTTTTTTTTTTTTTTTTTTCCACCAAGAGATTGACTACCTACTTGTTGCTGCTGTCCAAATAAATGTGGAATATGTATTTGATCAATAAACATTTTGACTATGTTTATTTTTGGGGGGGTTATTTCATGTTCAAGTTCAATATACAGTACTAGCAACCCTAACACTTATATTTTGCGAGCTACAGTGGGGCAAAAAAGTATTTAGTCAGCCACCAATTGTGCAAGTTCTTCCACTTAAAATATGAGAGAGGCCTGTAATTGGCATCATAGGTAGACCTCAACTATGAGATACAAAATGAGAAAAAAATCCAGACAATCACATTGGCTGATTTGGAAAGAATTTATTTGCAAATTATGGTGGAAAATAAGTATTTGGTCACCTACAAACAAGCAAGATTTCTGGCTCTCACAGACCTGTACCTTCTTCTTTAAGAGGCTCCTCTGTCCTGCACTCATTACCTGTATCTATTGGTCTGTTTGAACTTGTTATCAGTATAAAAGACACCTGTCCACAACCTCAAACAGTCACACTCCAAACTCCACTATGGTGAAGACCAAAGAGCTGTCGAAGGACACCAGAAACAAAATTGTAGACCTGCACCAGGCTGGGAAGACTGAATCTGCAATAGGCAAGCAGCTTGGTGTGAACAAATCAACTGTGGGAGCAATAATTAGAAAATGGAAGACATACAAGACCACTGATAATCTCCCTCGATCTGGGGCTCCACGCAAGATCTCACCCCGTGGGGTCAAAATGATCACAAGAACGGTGAGGAAAAATCCCAGGACCACACAGGGGGACCTAGTGAATGACCTGCAGAGAGCTGGGACCAACGTAACAAAGGCTACCATCAGTAACACACTATGCCGCCAGGGACTCAGATCCTGCAGTGCCAGACGTGTCCCCCTGCTTAGGCCAGTACATGTCCGGGCCCGTCTGAAGTTTGCTAGAGAGCATTTGGATGATCCAGAAGAGGATTGGGAGAATGTCATATGGTCAGATGAAACCAAAATAGAACTGTTTGGTAGAAACACAACTCGTCGTGTTTGGAGGAGAGAGAATGCTGAGTTGCATCCAAAGAACACCATTCCTACCGTGAAGCATGGGGGTGGCAACATCATGCTTTGGGGCTGTTTCTCCACAAAGGAACCAGGACGACTGATCCATGTACAGGACAGAATGAATGGGGCCATGTATCGTGAGATTTTGAGTGCAAACCTCCTTCCATCAGCAAGGGCATTGAAGATGAAACGTGGCTGGGTCTGCCAACATGACAATGATCCCAAACATACCGCCCGGGCAACGAAGGAGTGGCTTCGTAAGAAGCATTGCAAGGTTTTGGAGTGGCCTAGCCAGTCTCCAGATCTCAACCCCATAGAAAACCTTTGGAGAGAGTTGAAAGTCCATGTTGCCCAGCGACAGCCCCAAAACATCACTGCTCTAGAGGAGATCTGCATGGAGGAATGGGCCAACATACCAGCAACAGTGTGTGGGAACCTTGTGAAGACTTACAGGAAACGTTTGACCTCTGTCATTGCCAACAAAGGATATATAACAAAGTATTGAGATGAACTTTTGATATTGACCAAATACTTATTTTCCACAATAATTTGCAAATAAATTCTTTCCAAATCAGCCAATGTGATTGTCTGGATTTTTTTTCTCATTTTGTCTCTCATAGTTGAGATCTACCTATGATGCCAATTACTTATCTTTTTAAGTGGGAGAACTTGCACAATTTGTGGCTGACTAAATACTTTTTTGCCCCACTGTATATAATATGCCCAAATCTAGCTTGTTAGAGTGCACATATGCAAGTATGTCCAAACTAACAAACCACAAGCCCCCTATTGCACCACAAGACGATGTTATGTACCAATGAATAGGTCGTGTTCAATGTGCAGCTAGCTATTCTTTTTCTACAATCCTCTTAACAGTAATAAATTAGGCCCCCAATTTATGTTGACTTTGGGCCTTTACCGGAAAACATATATTCACCAATGCCAAATACACAATTGAGCTGCAAATATAATTCGCCAATGCCAAATACACAGTAGAGCTGCAACCATATATTCACCAATGCCAAATCTACAATAGAACTGCAAACATATATTTGTGAATGTCATATACACAATGGAGCCGCATGGAAAATTGCTATGGTGCACAAATAAACGCCAAGATGGCTGTTGGAGGAGGCGCTAGAGCAGCTGTCATACCATCACATTCGCGGAAGGACATTTGCACACACCCAGAAGTGGTAGTGGGGAGTGTTAGTGGATGGGAGTGTAGTTAGGAGAGTTTAGTGGTAATTTGCAAGTCTATTTTTTGGCTTTGTGAATTGTTCTTTTGTGGAATTCCAGACCACATCTGGATATGGCGAGATCGCTGTTCTTGACCAAGGAGCTGATCCTCATTTGCAGGGGAAACATTACTTATAATTGTGGATATAGTCACTTGTGAGCCACTGGAGTTTGTATCCTATAATAAAATATTAACAGATTGCAGGCTCCCTTTCACATCCTCATATATATGTGCAGTTAAGGGGAAAGATTATAGTATTAGGGTGTCTAATATTGTATAAACCTGATTATTATATATAAATAATAAGATTAATAAACCTGTTGATTAAATTCTTCATGATCATTATTAGACGTGCATAAAATATCAAAACGTGGTAACCAGTGAATAATCATTCAATTATAAATACTGTGAAATAAAAATCCAAAAAGAAATATAAAATGTCCAATAAATATAAGTCAAAATAAATAGAGAAAATCCTGTGGAAAACAAAAAATGTTAAAAAAAAGTCTCCAATTGATGTGAAAAAAAATGAATCCAAATGATAGTGAAAAAAATGATAAAATGTTATTGGAAATATGTATGGAAAATCCTGTGAATATTCCAAAAGGCAATATACTCTCCTTCTAATCAGCCTAAAGATGGATATATGCTGCAATGTGACCCTCTGTAATGCAATCAGCTGTTGATCATATAGACGTGCAGATCACTCCCTTATCAGTCTCCTCAATCCAGTTTTCTATAAATCCTCATAGTAACCAGAGAGAAAAGAGAAAATACATAGTGTCTTATCTTTGATAAAAAAAACTGTCATTTATTATGTGCCCATATTGCACTCACATGATTAGAAACAATTAGCGCTTTTGTATGAATACCGCTGTATGCAGTTATAATCAACCTCTTCAGTGTGCTTGCACAGACTGTCAGTACTCGCCGTGTCTGGAAGCCGGATACTTGGTGACGTCACTGCACCTCCCCAACGCGTATCGCTACACGGACTCGTAGCTTCGTCTGGGGGATATAGTAAGATGAACACCCTACTTACGCTCCTTTATATACTAATACAGCACCATTTTCTAGTGGTCCTAATTAATTCCACTATCTTTTTGAAGTAATAATGAACTGGACTTTCAGCTGTTGTCATAACGTTATATTAAAATGTTGCTATTTCACTTCTTATTGTTACATTGTATATATAAACAGTGTCACAGTATCCTTCGGTTTGTGCGGCAGTGTATGCAATGCTCACCCATGAGGAAATCTATAAATTTATAGCATTAAAAAAGTTTTTTAAAACATGACCCGTGTCCAGAGGGGCGTACCTCGTTGCTGAGCAACGAGGCAAGCCACCCACGGCCCGCCCACCGTTGACAGAACGACCGGGAAGCATCCTGCATCAGTTTAAGAGACCGATGCCGGGCTCCCCGGTCATCCATTCCGCTGCCAAGCCACAGAGGGATCCCCAGCTGAGGTGGGACCCTCGTGGCCACTCTGCATAGTCCCCCTAAGGATAAGGGGGAGCCTCCGCGAGCTGCCTCTCTGCACACCCCAGAGAAGGGGGAGAACCACGCAGCTGCCCACTGCAAACCCCAGAGAAGGGGGAGACCTCCGCAAGCTGCCACTCTGCAGATCCCCAGGATAAGGGGGAGACCACTGTAAGCTGCCCCACTGCAAAGGCCCAGGAGAAGGTAGAGATACGCCAGCTGCCCTCTGCAGTTACCCAGGACTTGGGGGGAGGATTGCTACCGCTGACACTGCCAATACTCCAGGGCTGGGAGTACCACTGACACTGCCAATACTCCAGGGCTGGGAGTACCACTGACACTGCTAATACTCCAGGGCTGGGAGTACCGCTGACACTGCTAACACTCCAGGGCTGGGAGTACCGCTGACATTGCTAACACTCCAGGGCTGGGAGTACCACTGACACTGCTAACACTCCAGGGCTGGGAGTACCGCTGACACTGCTAACACTCCAGGGCTGGGAGTACCTCTGACATTGCTAATACTCCAGGGCTGGGAGTACCGCTGACAATGCTAATACCCTGGGTCAGGACTATCTGCTGTGGGCCCACGATACTCTGCCTAATACTCTGGGGCCCGGATTACCTGCAGTTGCTGTGTGCTAGAACTACCTGCTGTTGCTGTGTGCTGAGCAGGGCCACCCCTGCTGCCTTCCGCTGTGAGCCAGGACACCCCTGCCAGAGCCGTGAGTGTATGCACCCCTGTTTTATTCCCCCTGGACTGTTCTTGAACTCTGTTCCCCCTTTGCTCCCTACTTGAATTACAAATCGCTAGAGACTCTAACTTGCCCCTTGGGGACGGATTACAATTATTTTGAGCCCTCTCCTTGCTATTTCCATACTGGGCACTGTCCCACTCCCTGCAATCCCCCCATTGAGTGACTGTCATTCGTCTCAATAAAGCTTTGTGTGTTTGCCATCTGCCTTGTGTGCTCTGTCCTGCCTACCCTCCATCACAGGTGCAATTAAGTTTTCATCATGGTACCTGCGCACATCTGCAGAGGGCACTGCATTTCTTTGCTGTGCAGGAAAATGCGTGCTCTTGCATGTGTTTCTGCATCACAAATGGTGTGAACAAGTCCTAAGGGCCAGTTCACACTATAGAAACACAGTCTAGATGTGTTCCAGATGCGTTTTTTGCATGCACTTTTTTGATGCATGTTTAGCGTGTTCCAGTTCATTTTGGATGCGTTTTTTGATGTGTTCCAGTGCATCCAGTGTTCCAGTGCATTTTGGATGCGTTTTTGACGTGTTCCAGTGCATTTTTTTATGCATCCCAGTTAATTGTTTCCCCTCTTTCTTCAATTTAATTAGCGACATGTGCGTTCCAGGACGTTTTACCGCATTCAAGTACAGTTCTATGCATAAACAATGCAGCCTGTTCGTCTTTTTTAGCAGCACCTGCAACGCACTGGAACTGCAAGCGCTGATGTGAACTATGACATTGACAACCATATAACCTTCTTTCTGTGCGTTTTGGATGCACGAAAAGGAACTGAAACACATGTAGTGTGAACTGACCCTAAAGGTTATTATAGGTAAAAGAACAGGACGCAGGTAAGATTCACTCCCATTGATTGATCAATATTCCTGGCAGTGACAGAACCCTGGAAATTGATCTCCATATTTTGGGCATTCACAAATGTCAAGGAACTTACAATCTAAGGCCAGAAACTCAGACATATACTAGGCCCAATTAACCTAACAGCATGTTTTTGGAGTGTTGGCAAAAACACACCCGTGCAGAGAAAGCATGCAAATTCCAGACAGGTCAGCCATGACTGGGATTAGAACCTGTGACCCAAGTGCTATAAGTCCTGAGTATTAACCACTAAGCCACTGTAGGAGACAGAGTTTGAGTTGGAATGTAGAATAGTTACATGATTAAAGAGAAGGAAGATATATAATTATATTGTGAAATTAGAACTAGACATTAAAATTATTTGAGATAAAAGTGTGAAAATGTTTGACATTTGAAAATAGAATATATAACATTCATTAGGAAATACATTAGTTAGCCGATCATTTTTGGAGAAACAGCAAAAAAAAAAAATTATAATATAGGTGTGCTTTTTATTTTAAAATATAAGTATTCTCATATGCAAACAGAAGAACGCCAACGGGACAAAGCCCGCAGCCCTAGCGAACATATCTGGTATTGCATCTAGAAATGTGCCTGACGCGATTCCAGATTTACTAACAGGAAACGAGTCTACAAAGTAATGTCATTGAGTTCTTATTAGGGCAATGAGCTTGCTAGATGCCCTTCTGATGATTGGCAGGTCTAGATTGATTGAATTGAGTCTGCCTGAATGTTCAGCGTCTGCTAGTAGACTCAATTCTTAGTATATCAGGGCCTAACAGTCTATGTTCAATCATTGTAATCCAACCTTGAGTACATCCCGTGCATCGGAGAGAAGGTGGTATAATCTCTATCTCTTGTGTGTTTAATTCTCCTTGAGTCCATCAGCTGGCACTGGTGTAACATTTTCTTGACCAACTTCAGATTTTTACCTCCATCTCTCCACGTATGTGATGAAGTATCCATCAAAGGGTCCATACAAAAATTTAAATCCCCTGCTACAATCAGGGAACCCTTCTTAAAATTTAGAGGTTTTCTTAGCAGGCTCTCTAAATATGTCATTGAGTTCTTATTAGGGCAATATATATTTGCTAATGTGCATTGTATTCCCTGTAATTTTCCTTTCAAAAATAGAAAACGAACTTCTGGATCAACTAGTCTATCTTCCAAAGTAAATGTGACATTTTTTGCCATCCCAATTGCGGCCCCTTTTGCATGTTTAATTGGTGAATCCGCATAATACCACCTTGGGTAGTATTTCGAATATAATTTAACATTTGCATCCTGTGATAAGTATGTCTCTTGCAGAGACGCTATGTCAATGGAATGTTGATGAATTTTCCTAAGAATCTTATGCCTTTTAGTCGGGGTATTTACACCTTTCACGTTGTATGTCATAAAATTACTCAAGGTCCTTCTTACTGCTGACTATCTCCTCCATCTGAGCACCCACTTAAAGTTGCACGAGTACATAAGATTTGGAACAGAAAAATATCTTCAGAGTGACTTTTATCCCCCACCCACCAAAACCCCCTGCCCAACTTCCCCCCACCCCCACCCTTCATCCATCTCTATTTTTTGTCCCTTTTGGCCCATATCCAAGCCCTGGATTCTGAAGTGATATAATCCCACAATCGACTCTTCTTTGGGGTTCTTCTCAAAACATGTCTCCCTAACCAGAACACTATTCCCAGTACCTCCTAATCCCATATGTACTTAAGGAGAAGGGTGGGGGGAAAGAAGAGCAGAGATGCAAAAAAAACAAACAAAAAGCAACGTATACATGTATATATGCATACACATATATATAAACCTCTTCTCTCTAGCATCCCCATTCCCCCCTTCCCTCCTACGGCCTGCTATATAAAGGAGGATATGAAGGGGAGACTATTTGGGTACTAAAACCCACTTATCTCTTCCTAAGTCTACACTCTCATTAACCCCTTCAGACCATACTGGGATATAAATTATCTGAATATCAAGTCTTTCACAAAAGGCATTTATGTCCTCTGGGAATCTCAGTCTTGCTGATCTCCCATCTTTCCACCCAATCTTCTGGCCAATGTCTCTGGTGCTATATCAGCAAAAATCTGCAAGCTCGCTTCTCCATGTTTTACTACTGAGATTCCCCGTAACGTCTTCCAGATGTTTGCTTTATCTATTACATCTCTAGGGGCCTTTGGTGTCACTCCTTGAGGTTGCTTAATCCTATGTACCCTATTTTCAGGTGCTCTGTCAGTGGTTTACTTATTACTGGATTAAAAATTCTTCTTATTTCATCCTGTAAATCTTCTCCTGATGTTACTTCTGGCAAACCCCTAATCCTCAAATTGTTCCTTCTGTCTCGGTTCTCTTGATCCTTCAGTCTAAATGCTATCTTCTTTTGTTCTCTTCACAATTTCTCCATCTGAACACCATACGGAGTGAGGTGACGTCACATCCGGCGTGGACGCCATATTAGTACACCAAATTATACCATGTGGTGTAAATGCTATTTATTCTTGTATTACATGTGAGTGGGTATTCTGGCTATACATTTTAAGATTAAAAGTGTTGAATTTACTACACTATGGGAGAATCTTTTTGTCTTTCCTCATATGAGTTTCTATGAGATGGCTGCATACAGAGGAGCATTTTAAAGAGAGACAGGAGCTTCATTGGTGAGCAGGGGGCTACCACCATCCTTGCTGAGACCCGGTTAAAGATCAGGGGCATCTTCAAGGCACATTTTTTCTTCTAGCGCACTGGCCCTGCAGGGTCTATGTGTTGAGGTGATGGGGCAATCCAGCTGGTGACGGATTCATTTTTCGAGACCACCTGCATTGGAAATTGTTACCTGCATTTATTTCATAACAATAGGACTTACTCTTCACATGGATTTTCCCTGTGGCCATTGCCATGATTGTTATTGTATTTCTGGAGATTGGTCATTCATTTCCACACTTTAGACACAAGGTGTTTATATCATGCAGGGTTTTTCCATGCACAGATTTGATCATATTAGAGGTGTGTTTAAAAGGGGCACGAGTTTTTATGTTCATGAAGGTCTTTTTCTGGTATAAGTGTCACATTTTTTTCACTTTATTTATGGGGATTATTTAGGACCTTTTTGGTCCAACATATAGTGTCATTGCATGCACATTTATGCATTTAAGTTATTAGGGTTACTTATGTGGATGCCATTCTGTGGGCATCTGGGAGCACACTGTTTATCACTTTTTAGCCTTCCACGTTAGGCTATTTATTATTCACTATTCTTAGTGGTTTCAATATTGACCTTTTCCCTCGGTCAGCACTTTTCTGGAGTAAGTCTTGTCATTTTATTTCACCAGTCTATATTAGACATTAGATGTCACTTTCAGACATCTGGGAGCACATTACTTTATAGCATTAAGGGAGGTTTTTTTCACATTTTCATTGTACACTTCTATATACTGACCATTTTTCTTGGTCAGTCTGTGGCTTTGTTTGTTTCTTTTGTTTACTGGAATTTATCATATCACACGTGTGGTTCAATATTTTCACTGGATTAATCAGTATCAAGTTACACTGTTTATTTTGATTTTTATATGTACAGGTGAAGCTCGAAAAATTAGAATATCGTGCAAAACTTAATTTATTTCAGTAATGCAACTTAAAAGGTGAAATTAATATATGAGAGACTCATTACAAAGCAAAATAGTTCAAGCCGTGATTTGTCATAATTGTGATGATTATGGCTTACAGTTCATGAAAACCCCAAATCCACAATCTCAGAAAATTAGAATATTACATGCAATCAATAAAACAAGGATTGTACATAGAACAATATCGGACCTCTGAAAAGTGTAAGCATGCATATGTACTCAGTACTTGGTTTGGGCCCCTTTTTCAGCAATTGCTGCCTCAATACGGCGTTGCATGGAGGCTATCAGCCTGTGGCACTGCTGAGGTGTTATGGAAGACCAGGATGCTTCAATAGCAGCCTTCAGCTCTTCTGCATTGTTCGGTCTCATGTCTCTCATCTTTCTCTTGGCAATGTCCCATATATTCTCCATATATTCTCTAGTCAGCATTCCCATAAAATAATAATAGGATAATAAGCGATATATATATATATATATGTCTGTATTTTAAAATTAATAGTATTCATTAAAATGTTTTTAAATATGGGGGTGAGTATAGGTAATATATATATTTTTAGTATATGGTGTAATGTTTTATTTTATAATATTTTTATTAATCTTCGGCTAATATTAAGGCAAGGATGTATAGAGTTATATTTGTATTTTATTATATGTAATAGGAATTTGAAGTCCTCTGTTACCCTTTGGGTATTGTAATTTGATCAGACCGATATATGTTTGGCTCTGTGTACCCATTAGAGTGATAGAGGAATCGTTATTGCCTGGTTTCCCTTTTGTAAAATGGCGGCGGTGGCCTCATACCATTAAGAGACATTAACTTATAAGGAGAGAGATGTGGGACGTCCGTATCCCTTCAGACGAAGTCCGGAAGTGACGAAACGCGTTAAGGGTGTGACGTCGATACGCACGCACGCAGACCGGAAGTGTCGCCGCGGCCATTTTGTGGGTTGTTTACACATGGCTTACTGCATTTGTTTGGCAGAACTTGCATAGGAACCATGTTGGGAGCTGGATATGTGGAATTTTAATGTAAGTGGCTATTAAAATCTTTTTATATATACCTTGAATATGAGCCTTGAGACCCTTCTTGTCTTTTGAGGACCTTGGAATAATTTCTTTGGAGAGGAAATAGAAGATCTCTGATTGGATGCTGGTTACATTGATACAGAGGGTAATAGTATGTAATACTATTGGTGTTGGTGGATACACAGTGTTGCAGTGTTCACGGAGTGGTCACAGTTAATCCATATGTGCACGAGATATATATATATATAGTTTTTGCACAGTTTTTGTGTTTTTTGCACTGAGTGAATATATATTGTTTACAAAGGTAATGCACTAGATTATTCAATTTTGTTTTTTTGAGGTACCACGGGATGAAATGGGATTTCTTCCTACTGGATGATAAAGTTTGAATATTTGGGACTTATTTTTTGGACATTACTGTTTTTTATTGGGACACTTTTTATTGGACTTTTTTTGTTTTTTGAGTATTTATCATTATGTAATTTGAATATTAATATGTTTTTGTAATTCTATCACAAAAAGGTTATAATATTGAATTGCTTTCTGGGGAGAAAGTGTGACTTTTTGGGAATTTTGGGGTGGAGGTGGTTATACACTTATTTATTAGCATTCCCATAAAGCTTGTCTGCGGAAGGAAGCATGAAGTGCTCCAAAATCTCCTGGTAGACGGCTGCATTGACCCTGGATTTAATGAAGCACAGTGGACCAACACCAGCAGATGACATGGCTCCCCAAATCAACACAGACTGTGGAAACTTCACACTGGACTTCAAGCATCTTGCAGTGTGTGTCTCTCCATTCTTCCTCCATACTCTGGTTCCTTGGTTTCCAAATGAGATGCAAAAGTTGCTCTCATCAGAAAAGAGGACTTTGGACAATGGTCTGTTTTCTTTAGCCTAGGTAAGATGCTTCTGATGTTGTTTGTTGTTCAGGAGCAGCTTGACAAGAGGAATATGACATTTGAAGCCCATGTCCAGGATCCGTCTGTGTGTGGTGGCTCTTGATGCACTGACTCCAGCCTCGGTCCATTCCTTGTGAAAGTCCCCAACACTTTTGAATGGCCTTTTCCTGACAATCCTCTCTCATCCCTGCTGCATGTGCACCTTTTTCTTCCACACTTTTCCCTTCCACATAACTTTCTATTAATGTGCTTTGATACAGCACTTTGGGAACATCCAACTTATTTTACAATTACAGTGGGGATCGAAAGTTTGGGCACCCCAGCTAAAAATTTGTATTAATGTGCATAAAGAAGCCAAGGAAAGATGGAAAAATCTCCAAAAGGCATCAAATTACAGATTAGACATTCTTATAATATGTCAACAAAAGTTAGATTTTATTTCCATCATTTACACTTTCAAAATAACAGAAAACAAAAAAATGGCGTCTACAAAAGTTTGGGCACCCTGCAGAGTTAATATCTTGTACTGCCCCCTTTGGCAAGTATCACAGCTTGTAAAAGCTTTTTGTAGCCAGCCAAGAGTCTTTCAATTCTTGTTTGAGGTATCTTTGCCCATTCTTCCTTACAAAAGTCTTCTAGTTCTTTGAGATTTCTGGGCTGTCTGTCACGCACTGCTCTTTTAAGGTCTATCCATAGATTTTCAATTATGTTGAGGTCAGGAGATTGTGAAGGCCATGGCAAAACCTTCAGTTTACGCCTCTTGATGTAATCCCCCGTGGATTTCCAGGTGTGTTTAGGATCATTATCCATTTGTAGAAGCCATCCTCTCTTTAACTTCAGCTTTTTCACAGATGGCATCAAGTTACCATCCAAAATTTGCTGAAATGTTATTGAATCCATTTTTCCTTCTACTCGTGAGATGTTCCCTGTGCCACTGGCTGCAACACAACCCCAAAGCATGATTGATCCAACCCCATGCTTAACAGTTGGACAGAGGTTCTTTTCATTAAATTCTGTGCCCCTTCTTCTCCAAACGTACCTTTGCTCATTCCGGCCAAAAAGTTCAATTTTAACCTCATCGGTCTACAGAACTTGTTTCCAAAATGCATCAGGCTTGTCTATATGTTCATTTGCAAAGTTCAAACGATGATTTTTGTGGTGAGGACGTAGAAGAGGTTTTCTTCTGATGACTCTTCCATGAAGACCATATTTGTACAAGTATCTCTTTATAGTGGAATAGTGTACCACAACTCCAGTGTCTGCCAGATCTTTCTGGAGGGATCGTGCAGTCAAACGTGGGTTTTGAATTGTTTTTCTCACAATCCTGCGAGCTGTTCTGTGTGATATTTTTCTTGGTCTTCCAGATCTTGCTTTAACTTCCACTGTTCCTGATGACTGTCATTTCTTAATTACATTCCGAACAGAGGATATTGACATCTGAAAACGCTTTGCTATCTTCTTATAGCCTTCTCCAGCTTTGTGAGTGTCAGCTATTTTCAGTTTCAGTTTTATAGACAACTGCTTAGAAGAACCCATGGTGCTGATTGTTGGGGCAAGGTCAGATGAGTCTGGGCATTTAAAACCTTTGAGATTGACATCACCTGGTCTTCCCAGACAATGATTGAGAACAATCCATGACACTGGCAGGTCTCAGCTTGGCAAAGGGGGCAGTGCATGCTATAAATTCTGCAGGGTGCCCAAACTTTTGCAGACGCCATTTTTTTGTTTTCTGTTATTTTGAAAGTGTAAATGATGGAAATAAAATATAACTTTTGTTGACATATTATAAGAATGTCTAATCTGTAATTTGATACCTTTTGGAGATCTTTCCATCTTTCCTTGGCTTATTTATGCACATTAATACAAATTTTTAGCTGGGGTGCCCAAACTTTCGATCCCCACTGTACCTTTTGAGGCTTTTCCTCCTTATGGAGGGTGTCAACGATGGTTTTCTGCACAACTGTCAAGTCAGCAGTCTTTCCCATGATTGTGATTCCTACTGAACCAGACGGAGAGACCATTAAAAGGCTCAGGAACCCTTTAATTAGCTGATTAGAGTGGGACACTTTGAGCCGAGAATATTGCACCTTTTCACAATATTCTAATTTTCTGAGATTGTGGATTTGGAGTTTTCATGAGCTGTAAGCCATAATCATCACAATTATGACAAATCACAGCTTGAACTATCTTGCTTTGCATGTAATGAGTCTATCTCATATATTAGTTTCACTTTTTAAGTTGCATTACTGAAATAAATGAACTTTTGCACGATATTCTAATTTTTAGAGTTTCACCTGTATATGAAGTTTTAGCATCTCTGGAGTAGCGGGACACCATTTTGTTTTGCATATACACTTTTTCCTCCATCTGTGTTTCCAATTTAATAATTATTTGCGCCTGTTTCTCTAGTTTTCCTTCTGCCCCAGATTATTGTGTAATACAGCCATTTAATTTTTTATAGAATACTCAAGTTTCGCCAACATCTCCGCCATATCCATTTTTGTCAGCATTTGCGACTTTAGTCCCTGCTCTTCAGTGTCTCCAGAATCTATTTCACTTTCGTTATTTATTGATTCTTCAATTTGATTTAAATTTGAACCCCCTTATGATGATCTGATTTGGTTTCCAGAGTTATTTCTCGACTGATAACTTCTCCTTGCTTTCTGTTGTCTCTCTGGGGTATGACGCTCGGGACTTTCTCTTGGGGGGGTAAATATTTTCTTATTGAGCGTAACTGAGGTTTTTTGTCCCACCCCCTTTTACAGATTTACTCATATTATTAATAGATTCTCCTTCCAGCTTCAATCCACTACAATAATTTCCGAATTGTCCTCGGTTAAAACTCCATGCAGGTATTCTCCTCCTCCCTGGCCCTATATATCATGTTATAGATCGGTCTTCCCATATTGTTTTCTCACTCCTTGTTCCTCACTGGGCCACCCCACTCCTTTTCCTTTTTACAATTAATGTCCACCCCTTTTATTAATTTTGTTACTTGGAAATTGAGGCACAGACTTTGTTATTCATCAATGATAATAGTCACTCATCCGTCTCTCTCAAAATTCAAAGTTTCACCCTTTTTCCTCCTCTCCCATTCAAGGTACTGTTGTATAGGTGGTCTCTTTTGTTCAGAGGAGGGTCTTTTTGATGGTATGGAGGGGGCACCCTCTGTGGAGATCGAGGATCCGATCTCCTAAGTTTATATAGAGCGTCCTCCGGCAAAGCCCGTCATCATCACACAGACATTCTCTGCCTGTCACTGGCTTCTCTGAGGATCCAGGGGACCAAGAGCTCCCATCCAAACAGAGAGCCCCTTTGTCCTGTCTCCTCTGCGGTCGGGAGCTGTCAGGAGCCGCCACAATACACGGCTCGGCGCAGGCGCACTATGCACATTCACGCTAGTGTACGGGCACTAGGTCCTGGCCGGCCGCGGCGGAGACAGAAGCTGCTCATGCACACTCGGAGCCGCGGGTGCGCTCCTGGCACCAATGACAGCGCAGGGCACGGTATTTAAATCGCCCTGCGCTGACATGAATTGCCGTTTGGTCTCTCTGTGTTATTGATCCTGTATACCGTGATTCTTGGTCGTTGCTGACCCGGATTGTTTCTGACTTTGCTGTACTCTCCTGCTCTGACCCCTGGCTTGCCTGACCTACCTCCTGGATGTCCCCTATTGGATCTGATATTCTGTTGCTGACCTGGCATGTGACCCGACCATGCTCTGCCCGCTGCTTTGTACCACACTGCTCCCACGGCTACCGACTCGACTTGTCTGATCACGCTCCTGCTCATCCATCCACCTTGCTCTGGCATATCCGCCTCTTCACATCAGGCTCTCACCCTGCAGAAACCTCTGGCGGATCCCTCTACCACGGGTAGGTGTACTCAGGAGCCGCGACCTGGTCTCGGTTCGCTCCAAGTCCATCCCCACCATCAGGGGCCCTGGTGAACAAGCGGATCGGGACTTAGCCTCTGCGCTCTGGGGAAACCTAACCAGTGGGCTGCTAGAGGTACCACCAGGCGGTTCCTTACAGTACCAAACGGCCATGACAGAGTCTGGAAGAGGACCATCCCCATTGGAAAACATATGCCAGCACCTGACGACCCTGACCCAAGCTGTCAAAACGCTACAAGATGGATATACCCATCTTGAAAGCCGCATCCAGACGTTGACTGCACCTGTCACCACCTCCCAGGGCCCGGCCTCCCCTGCCCCGTCTGGGGAATCTCCAGGACCATCCACGGGAGCTTTAGTCGCACTGCCTACTTCTGAACCCCGCGTTCCATTACCAGAACGCTTCCGCGGGGACCGAGCACGTTTCAGGGCCTTCCGGAACGCATGCTTTCTCTATTTCAACCTGCAGCCACGCACGTTTTCCACGGAGTCAGTCAAGTTGGGATTCATAGTATCCCTGCTCCAGGATGAACCCCAGGATTGGGCTCACCGATTGATGGAGAACCACAATCCCCACCTAGAAACAGTAACAGATTTTTTTTGAGGCGATGGCCATACTTTACGATGACCTGCAGCGGGCAGCCTCCACAGAATCAGCCGTATACTCCCTTAGACAGGGCCGCCGGGCAGCAGAGGAATATGCATCAGAATTTAGACGGTGGATGGAAGATACCCGGTGGAACGATGCCGCCCTACGCCACCAATTTCGCGTAGGGCTCTCCGAAGCTCTTAAAGACAAGCTAGCCTGAGTAGGTCTACCCGAGTCCTTGGAGGATCTTATTGCTTTGGCCATTCAGATAGACCGCAGGCTGCAGGAATGCAGGTTTGAAAGAACCAGCCAGGGTCAGAGAACAACATGGGCACCCTTCCGGGGAGCAGTCCAACCTACGCTAGAGGGGAACCGGACTCCAGAACCTGTGGATACCCACGAGCCCATGCAGCTGGGACTGGCTCGGCCATCCCTAACGCCTGAGACGATCAAAAAACCTGCCTGTATTGTGGAGAAGCCGGTCACATGGTGCGTTCCTCTCCGCTGAAAGCGAGTAAGTCTGCCTCTAATATTTTCAGCAGATATAGAAGAAAACATAAACAGTCCAGTTACTTAGCCATACCTACAGTGGGGCAAAAAAGTATTTAGTCAGCTACCAATTGTGCAAGTTCTCCCACTTAAAAAGATGAGAGAGGCCTGTAATTGGCATCATAGGTAGACCTCAAGTATGAGAGACAAAATGAGAGCCACTCCTTCGTTGCCCGGGCGGTATGTTTGGGATCATTGTCATGTTGGAAGACCCAGCCACGTTTCATCTTCAATGCCCTTGCTGATGGAAGGAGGTTTGCACTCAAAATCTCACGATACATGGCCCCATTCATTCTGTCCTGTACATGGATCAGTCGTCCTGGTCCCTTTGTGGAGAAACAGCCCCAAAGCATGATGTTGCCACCCCCATGCTTCACAGTAGGTATGGTGTTCTTTGGATGCAACTCAGCATTATCTCTCCTCCAAACACGACGAGTTGTGTTTCTACCAAACAGTTCTATTTTGGTTTCATCTGACCATATGACATTCTCCCAATCCTCTTTTGGATCATCCAAATGCTCTCTAGCAAACTTCAGACGGGCCCGGACATGTACTGGCTTAAGCAGGGGGACACGTCTGGCACTGCAGGATCTGAGTCCCTGGCGGCGTAGTGTGTTACTGATGGTAGCCTTTGTTATGTTGGTCCCAGCTCTCTGCAGGTCATTCACTAGGTCCCCCCATGTGGTCCTGGGATTTTTGCTCACTGTTCTTGTGATCATTTTGATCCCACGGGGTGAGATCTTGCGTGGAGCCCCAGATCGAGGCAGATTATCAGTGGTCTTGTATGTCTTCCATTTTCTAATTATTGCTCCCACAGTTGATTTGTTCACACCAAGCTGCTTGCCTATTGCAGATTCAGCCTTCCCAGCCTGGTGCAGGTCTACAATTTTGTTTCTGGTGTCCTTCGACAGCTCATTGGTCTTCACCATAGTAGAGTTTGGAGTGTGACTGTTTGAGGTTGTGCACAGGTGTCTTTTATACTGATAACAAGTTCAATCAGGTGCCATTGATACAGGTAATGAGTGCAGGACAGAAGAGCCTCTTAAAGAAGAAGGTACAGGTCTGTGAGAGCCAGAAATCTTGCTTGTTTGTAGGTGACCAAATACTTATTTTTCACCATAATTTGCAAATAAATTCTTTCCAAATCAGCCAATGTGATAGGATTTTTTTTCTAATTTTGTCTCTCATAGTTGAGGTCTACCTATGATGCCAATTACAGGCCTCTCTCATCTTTTTAAGTGGGAGAACTTGCACAATTGGTAGCTGAGTAAATACTTTTTTGCCCCACTGTATTTCCTTCCAGCTCCCAGGAAGAACCGTGGAGGTGACGGCTATAATTGATTCCGGAGCATGCAGTTGCTTCGTGGACTTAAACTTTGCCCATCAGCAAAAAATTCCCCTCCAGACTAGAGAACAGCGCCTTAACATATTTTTGGCCGACGGATCACGAATTAAGTCGGGGTTGGTGGATCAGGAGACGACTCCTATTTCTACTACAGTAGCTGGTCATCATTGGAAATTCCTCCTACTAGACGCTATAGCCTTCCCTCTTTTCCCAGTCATTCTGGGGCTTCCTTCGTTGCAGGCCCATATCCCCCAGATTGATTGGAAAACCGGTTCCGTTCAGTTCCTATCCCCATATTGTCAGGAACACTGCCACGCCTTGGGCCCCGCAGCTCCCCAATTCCGGCTATGCTCGGATGGAGACTCCAATCTAAGGCAGGTCGTCCCTTCGGCCTACCACAGTTTCCTGGATGTCTTCAGCAAATGGGGGGGAAGACGTCTTGCCTCCACACCGAACATATGACTGCCCCATTGACCTTCTACCTGGCTCAGAGATTCCGTTCGGTCGAATTTTTCCCCTGTCCAAGTTAGAATTAGGGGCTCTCAAGGAGTACATTGACAGGAATCTCCAAAAGGGGTTCATCCGCCCCTCCACTTCTCCAGCAGGCTCTTTGTAGAAAAGAAGGATAAGTCCCTAGGACCCTGCATTGATTATCGCAAGCTAAACAAGGTCACGATAAAAAAATCGCTATCCACTGCCCCTGGTCCCCGAACTCTTCCAGAGACTGAAATTTTCAGCCAATTTTACAAAATTAGATTTGAGGGGTGCATATAATCTGGTCCGTATAAGGGAGGGGGATGAGTGGAAAACGGCATTTCGTACTCTATTTGGCCATTTCGAGTATTTGGTCATGCCATTTGGACTCTGCAATGCCCTGGCCATGTTCCAACATTTCATTAATGATGTATTCAGAGACTATCTTGATATTTTCGTGGTTGTCTATTTGGACGACATATTAATATTCTCTTCCTCACTCGAAGCTCATAGGGGTCATGTGACAAGTGTTTGGAATAATTACGCCAACACGGTCTGTATGCCAAAGCTGACGAGTGCAGCTTCGAGCAGCACAGTATTGCATTCCTGGGGCTGATCATCTCCACCACGGGGGTCGCGATGGATCCTCAGAAGGTCTCGGTGATCTTGGATTGGCCAGTACCCACGGATAAGAAAGGCATACAACGCTTTATTGGGTTTGCTAACTTTTATAGAAAGTTTCTCAGGAACTTCTCTGGTCTGGTCACCCCCATTACCCAGTTGACTAAACAAGGGGTCCGCTTCAAATGGACGCCCGAGGCTCAGGCAGCATTTGAGTCTCTAAAGAAGTTATTTACCACCGCTCCCATCCTCAGTCATGTTGGCTGAGACCGCATTAGAGGAGTGGAGATACCTGCTGGAAGGAGCCACGCATCCTATTCCGATCTTTACCGACCACAAGAATATAGAGTATTTGAGAACAGCAAAACGCTTACGACAATGCCAAGCGAGGTGGGCACTCTTTTTCTCCCGATTCTCCTTCCACATTATGTACAGACCAGGCTCCAAAAACACAAAGCCCGACACCCTCTCACGCATGTTTGAGGATCCTGAGGAAGTTCCAAAGCCAGATACCATCTTGTCCTCAGGGAACTTTCTTGCCCTCCAGATGGAGCTATGTTCTAGGCTGCAAGATGCATCCCTGGGTATGCCAACCCTACCTGGGGTGTCCTTCCAGAGCAAGGGAGGACTCGTATGGAAGGAAGGACTAATCGTGGTACCAGAAGAGGTCCGAACATTGGTCCTGGGACGATCATTTGATGGCAGGTCATTTCGGGCTGGCGAAGACTCTCAAATTGCTCCAGCGCACGTTCTGGTGGCCAAGCATGATCAAGGATTGTGAACTCTACATTAAGTCCTGCGCCATTTGTTAGAAGAACAAACCGTCCAGGAGCAAAGCCTGGGATTTGCTACGTCTACTGCCTATACCCGATCGACCATGGCAAATGATTGCGATCGACTTTATAGTCGAGCTTCCTCCGTCCCAGGGCCACACCGCGATCTTCGTGATCGTGGACCGTTTGTCAAAAATGGCCCACTTTCTACCCTTGAAGAATACGCCATCAGCTCTTGAAACTGCGCAAATCTTCATACGAGAAGTGGTGAGGCTGCACGAAGTCCCTGAAGACATCTTCTCGGATCGAGGAGTCCAGTTTACCTCGAAGTTCTGGAGGGCATTATGTGAAGCATTGGGTATCAAATTGTCCCTCTCCTCCACTTACCACCCACAGACTAATGGGCAGACAGAGAGGACAAACCAAACACTGGAACATTATTTGAGATGCTACACGTCCTTCCTGCAGGATGATTGGCTGGCACTCCTACCGCTGGCAGAATTCGCCTACAATAACGCAAACCAGTCAGCCACAGGGCAATCTTCGTTTCTTGCGAACTATGGGTTCCATCCCACATTCTTGCCCGATCTGATTGTCGAAAGTTCAGTTTCTGCCACTCAAAACACGCTCACTTTTTTTTCTACCAATAACAAGGTGCTTCAGGAAGCTATTTCAAGAGCCCAAGAAGACAACAAAAAAGCCTTCGATAGAAAGCGAAGGGGGGAACTATTGTTGCAACCTGGGGATCAGGTCTGGTTGGCAACAACAAATGTGAAAATGTCTTGTCCATCGAAGAAACTGGGACCGAAGTTTGTGGGTCCATTCCGAGTGAAGCGAATGATTAACAAAGTGGCGTATGAACTTGTTCTTCGGGAGACTTTCAAAATCCACCCAGTTTTTCATGTATCACTTCTGAAGCCAGCTGTGCCAGACCCCTTCCCAGATCGGGAGTCCAGACCTCCAGAGGCTATAACCATTGAGGAGCAGGAGGAATTTGAGGTGGAAGCAATCCTGAACTGCCGGAAAAGGGGGGCCAGACTCAGTTCCTGATCAAGTGGAAGGGTTATGGTCCCGAAGAAAACTCATGGGAACCGGCCCAAAATGTTCATACCCCCAGGCTTATCCGGGAGTTCTATCGTAGTCACCCACGGTGGAGAGTTCAGTTGGGCACCCGGAGGTTGCCCGTGGGGGGGCAATGTCAGGAGCCGCCACGATACATGGCTCGGCGCAGGCGCATTGTGCCCGTTCACGCTGGTGTACGGGCACTAGGTCCTGGCCAGCCGCGGCGGAGACGGAAACCGCGCATGCGCGCTCGGAGCTGCGGGTGCGCGCCTGGCACCAATGACAGCGCAGAGCGCGGTATTTAAATCGCCCTGCGCTGACATGAATTGCCATTTGGTCTCTCTGTGTTCCTGATCCTGTATACCGTGATTCTTGATCGTTGCTGACCCGGATTTTTCCTGACTTTGCTGTACTCTCCTGCTCTGACCCCTGGCTTGCCTGACCTACCCCCTGGATGCCCCCTATTGGATCTGATCTTCTGTTGCTGACCTGGCGTGTGACCTGACCATTCTCTGCCCGCTGCTTTGTACCGCACTGCTCCCACGACTACCAACTCGGCTTGTCTGACCACGCTCCTGCTCATCCATTCATCCATCCATCTTGCTCTGGCATATCCGCCTTTTCACATCAGGCTCTCACCCTGCAGAAACCTCTGGCGGATCCCTCTACCGCGGGTAGGTGTACTCAGGAGCCGCGACCTGGTCTCGGTTCGCTCCAAGTCCATCCCCACCATCAGGGGCCCTGGTGAGCAAGCGGATCGGGACTTAGCCTCCGCGCTCTGGGGAAACCTAACCAGTGGGCTGCTAGAGGTACCGCCAGCCGGTTCCTTTCAGTGGCTTTTCCTGGGATTCTCCGCTACTGTCACGTGGGCATTCTCAGCGTCCGCCTCTCCTCGCTCCGGCCGCTGCTCTCTCAGCGCCGAAAGAGACCTGAGCCTCCTTTCTCCACTCACTCCACTAGTACGGCCCCAGGTAAGACAAGCCAGGTGGAGGGGGGGGGGAGAACCAGGGTTCCTATAGTAGGTAGGCAATAGTCTTGTTGGGAGCTCTTCACTTCAGTGTCCTGCCGGCACCATGTTCCGGCTCCTCCCCCCGTTTTTTAAAAAAGCTTCTTTGGTCGCACTTCTCTTCTGGCTCATGTCAGTGCACTTACTTTTTCTCTCCTGTAACCCTAAATTAGCCAACAGCGGGCTAAAATTTCACAGAGCCACTCCAGACTCTGGAAGGATCCTGACAATAATGTCCAGATCCACTCAGATGCCTGATCGGCAGCTGATTCAGCATAGAGGGGCAGAGCGGAGACTGACAGTCACCACTCCTGCTCAGAGTGAACAGAGAACTGAGCGATTAGTGCTCATATGATTATTCAGTTCTCAGTCTTAAAGCCATATTGGGACAGCTGCAGTATCACAGTAATGCTGCAGCCATAGAGGTTGTTTGTTTTTTATTTCCCATACTTCTCATTTAAGGTGTTTATTAAAAAAAAGGATGGACACATGCTTGTCATATTGATCTGTCATTTTTTAAATAAAGTATTATTATATTTTGCATATAATAGTACACGACAATGCACCTAGACTGCCCAGCAGAGTGTGGTGCATAAAATAAAACAGTAGAAATGTAACTTGCATTGAAAAGTCCATCCATTCAGCGCCTGCAACAAGAATACAAAATACAATAAAGCAAATCACCCCAGAACCCCCCCCATTCCCCTCCAGTCCCCAAGCTGCACCCCCTCAAGGTTGACACAGTAAAGATGGGGTCCTAAAGCTGGACTGGTTGCTGAGTTGTATAACCACTTGAGCTCCTGAGGATTTACCCTCCTTAATGACCAGGCCTCTTTTTGCTACTCGGCGCTGCACTAATTCAACTGATAATTGCATGGTCATGCAGTGCTGCACCCAAACGAAATTTACGTCCTTTTTTTCACACAAATAGAGATCTTTTGGTGGTATTTGATCACCTGTGCGCTTTTTATTTTTCACGCTATAAACAAGAAAAGATCAAAAATTTTGTACAAAATCGATATTTTTTACTTTCAGCTATAAAAAATATATAGTAAACTCAAAGTTAGTTATAAATTTAGGCTAAAATGTATTCTGCTACATGTTTTTGGTGAAAAAAATCCCAATAAGTGTATATTAATTGCTTTGTGTGAAAGTTATAGCGTCTACAAACTATGGTATAGATACTGCAATTTACGCCATTTTTTTTGCTATACAGCGCTGCGCTAGTTTAACGGACAATTGCACGGTCATGCAATACGGTACATAAATGACATTTTAACACAAATAGAGCTTTCTTTTGGTGGTATTTGATCACCTGTGCACTTTTTATTTTTGGTGCTATAACCAGAAAAATTTTGAAGAAAATTTTTTTTTTCCTCAAAAAAACAATATTTTCTCATTTCGGTCATAAAAAATATCCCAAAAAACTAAAATTTCGTCAAATTTAGGCTACATGTTTTTGATTGAAAAATTCCCAATAAGTGTATATTGATTGCTTTGTGTGAAAGTTATAGCGTCTACAAAATATGGTATAGATCAGGGGTCTGCAACCTTTAAGACATAAAGAGCCACTTGGACCCGTTTCCGAGAGGGAAAAAAAGACTGGGAGCCGCAAAACCATTGCAACATTTAAAACAAATCCGACACTGCATATATTGCAAAAAGCGCTCTGGTCATGAAGGGGGTTTAAGGGCCCAGTAAGCAAAGGGTTAATCAGTGCCACAGTGTATCGTCAAAATCACAATCATAGCCTTAGGTCAGTGGTGGGCAACCTTTTTTTTTCAACTGAGCCAAATCTCGCCAAAACCACGATTGAAATTTATTTTGAGAGCCACATTTTTAAAACTGAAAATACATCCCCCATATAGTAATTCATCCCCCATATAGTAATTCATCCCCCCACATAGTAATTAATCCCCCATATAGTAATTCATCCCCCCTATAGTAATTCATTCCCCATATTGTGTCAATTCACTTACCTTTGCTCCGCGCGTTCCTCTCGCCGTGTTCCCGCGCCGTTCCGGTCTTCAGGGCGGACTGTGAGAGGAGTTTGTCACGCTGCCCCGCCTACATCCTGACAGCCAATGTTTGCCACGCTCCGCGGGCCGGATTAAAAGGTCCGCCGGGCCGTAGTTTGCCCATTGCTGGGCTAGCTGCAGAGTCCTGACTTTTGGGTCGGCCGCCCGAGAGGAGGGAGGGGAGCGGGCGCCCGGCACACAGAAGAGCCGCATTAAAATGTGTAAAGAGCCGCGGCTTTCCGACCACTGAGCTACGGCAACCCTATTGCCTGTCACCTGGTGGGCAGTGTGCTCCGGAGCCGCAGCAAAGGTGAAAAAGAGCCGCATGCGTCTCTGGAGCCGCGGGTTGCCGACACCCGGTATAGATAATGGAATTTACACAGCTTTTACTTTCTGACTGCTCATCACATTTCTTGAGGTGCAAAAATACCAGGATAGTACAAACACCCTCAAATGACCCCTTTTCGGAAAGTAGACACCCTAAGCTATCTGCTGAGAGGCATATTGAGTCCATGGAAGATTTATTTTTTTCCACAAGTTTCTGGAATATGACAAAACTTTTGTTGTTTTTTTTTTTACACAAAGTTGTCATTTAAATGATTTATTTCTCGCACAAGCCATGGGTATATGTGGAATTACACCCCAAAATATATTCTGCTACTTCTACCGAGTGTGGAGATACCACATGTGTGACACTTTTTGGGAGCCTAGCCACATACAGGAGCCTGAAATCCAATGACCACTTTGAAAGCCTGAAGGTGCGTAACTTCCTCATTACACTTCCTCACTACCTATCACAGTTTCAAAGGCCCAAACATGCCAGGATAGCACCAACCCCCCCCCCCCCCCCCCAAATAACCCCTTTCTGGAAAGTAGACACCCCAAGGAATTTAAAAAGAGGCATAGTGAGTATTTTGCAGATCTCATTTTTTCTCACAAGGTTTTGCAGTATAAAAAAAGAATAGAAAAAATATGTTTTTGTTTTTTTTCTTCATATTGCAAAAACTTGTGGCAACAAATGAGATCTGCAAAAATACTTAGCGTGCTTTTATCAAATTCCTTGGGGTGTCTACTTTCCAAAAAGGGGTCATTTGGGGGGGTTAGGTGCTATCTTGGCATTTCAGGGCCTCCAAAACTGTGATAGGTAGTCAGGAAGTGTAATGAGGAAATAAAGCCCTTTAAAAGCCTCAAGTTGCTTATTGGATTTTGGGGTCCTGTGCTTGGCTAGACTGCCAAAATGTCTCTCACATGTGGTACCCCCATACTCGGGAGAAGTAGCAGAATGTATTTGGGGGAGTAATTCCACATATACCCATGGCATGTGTGAGCAGTAAATCATTTGTGTCAATTTTGTGTAAAAAAAAAAAAAAAAATTATATTTTTTTTGTCATTTTCCAGAAACTTGTGGTAAAAAAATAAATTCTTCCATTGATTCAACATGCCTCTCAGCAAATATTTTGGGGTGTCTACTTTCCAAAAAGGGGTCGGGGTGTTTTATGCCCAGCATTAGAAGTTTATGCCACACATCACTCACTCTTCTAACCACCTGAAGATCAAGCCTTTTCTGACACTTTTTGTTCACATGAAACAAATCAGTATTTTTTTGCTGGGAAATTAATTTAAACCCCCAAACATTATATATTTTTTTAAAGCAGACACCCTAGTGAATAAAATGGTGGGTACTACAATTTTTTATGGCACATAGTACTTGTGCAGCGATTTTTCAAATGCAAATTTAAAAAAACAATTACACTTTTTTTACTTTTAACGCACAAAAACACAATATATTGGTCAATTATTTCATAAAATATAAAAGATAATGGTATGCCGAGTAAATAGATACCAAACATGACATGCTTTAAAACTGCGCATGCCCCGTGCAATGGCGACAATCTGCAAACATTTTTAATATCCAATAGGCAACGCTTTAAAAGCTACCATTTTAGATGTACAGAGGAGGTCTAGTGTTAGAATTACTGCCCTTGATCTGACGTTCACGGCAATACCTCACATGCATGGTGCAACCGTTGTTTACATATCGGCACAGGGTCAAGGCTTGTGCACACAGGTGTGCGCGCATGGAAGGGGCGATTTTTTTTTTTTAGTTATTTTGATTCTTTTTTTTATTATTTTTACATTTGTACCTTCATTTTTTTTTTTTTGCTTTGATCACTTCTAATGCTATAACAGGGAATGCAAATATCCCCTATAACTTCAATGGGTATTGTCATATATTCTTTTTTGAAAAATCTGGGGTCTATCAGACTCTAGATATCTAGATTGCACAAATGTCTAAATAGTGGCACGCTTGAATAAAAATTGTCCATGTATAAGTGGTACCCCGTATGGAGAAATTATGACACCAAGTCCCAAACTAATTGTCACTGCTCCCCATGTAGTCTGGGCATCCAGGGGGCTCCACGTGACTATCTTTTCCCTCGTAAATCCAAAACTTATAAGTATAGCCTGTTGTCCTCTCACAGATCTTCTACATCTTGACCCCATATCTGGCACGCTTGCAGGGGAGAAATTGTTTGAATGCAAGGCGGCCAGAAAAATTAAAGAGGGACTCATCAACGCAGATGTTTTGCTGGGGAGTATAGACATCTGCAAATTTTTGGTTAAGGTGATTTGCGAGGGGCTGAATTTTGTGGAGCCGTCAAATTCAGGGTCACCCCGAGGATGACAGAGTGTATTGTCGCTGAAATGTATAAAACACATTATACTCTCATATCTTTGCCTGGCCATGGCAGCAGAGAACACGGCATATGATGAATCGGGTCTGCGGACCAATACAACCGCAATTAATTTCTTTTAGTAATGCCCATGTTGAGGGTTAGGCCCAAAAAAAATGTAAATTTGAAAACTGTAATGAATTTCCATGCGAATGGTCTGGCAAGGTTTGAATTTGGGTTTGCGGAGATAAATTGTTCTGCATATAAATTGCTTTGATCCACAATCAACGCATACAGATATTCCGTGAAAAACAGCGCCAAAAATCAAGGAGGTATGTGAAAGACCAAGATGTACTAGACCGCTGGTACTCTCCAGTTCACCAAAAGGTAGAGCGGCACTAGTACTGGCACTCTGCTGCATATGAGAGTCATAAAAATTTACTGGCAAGTGCTAACAGAGATCAGGCCTGATTCTGCGAACACTGCTGTTTTGTGTGCAATGTATCAAGTGACAGTGACCTACTGACACTGCACTTGCTGGGAGAGAAGGGGGGTAAGTGTAGGGGCTAAACGCAGGTGCTGGCAGGTGCCGGGGCTTATCCCGCTAATGCTGTGATTTTGGGGACGCTATACTAATGTGAACGCTGGTATAGTGCTGATCTGATCAAAGATATTGACCCGTTCAGACACTATACTAGCAATGGAGGTTTATTGTACATGAGCGTGCTCCTGGCAGTCAAGGGGTTAAATGTGATGACTGGTGTACTGGCAATCTGACGCTATCTGGGAGGGGCGTGAAAACCATTTTGCGCACCCATGCCGTCCTGTAGCAGTATTTCTGCTATAGGGTGGTCAGGAAGCGGTTACAGAAGAGGTTTGTGTTACGTTGCTGCGTTACTTTAACTGACAATTGCGCGGTCATGCAACACTGCACCCAAATTAAATGTACGTCCTTTTTTTTCCCACAAATTGAGCTTTCTTTCGGTGGTATTTGATTGCCTGTGCGTTTTTTATTTTTTGAGCTATAAAAAAAAAAAGGCTGACAATTGAGAAAAAAAAAAAAACAATCTTTTGGACTTTTTGCTATAAAACATGTCCAGTAAAAAAATTTAAAAATAAAATGTCATCATAAATGTCGGCCAAAATGCATTCTGCGACATGTCTTTGCTAAAAAAAAAAAAAATACGTGTAAATTAATTGGTTTACATGAAAGTTATAGTGTTTACAAATGGCGGGAAAGATACTGGGATTTTTAATTTTTATTTATACTAATAATGGCGGCGATCAGCGACTTATGGCGGCGATCAGTGACTTATGGCACGACTGCGGGACTGTGTGAGGGGAGTGTTTTACTAGGGGGCGGGGGTGTGTACTGCAGGGAGATATGCTGATCAGGACAGAAACTCTTCTGTCCCGATCAGCTTGTCAGGAGTTGACAGGGAACTGACAAAGAGCAGAGCTGTGTCTAAACAATGCAGCCCTGCTCTCTGTCAATGTTTGCCACTAATCGCCGGGAAACGGCCGGTAATGACTGACCGTGACCCGGCGACTGACATCCGTGGCCACGATTGGTGACACAGGTAGGGCGGTGGCGCGCCTCACGCGCGCCCCTTACCTGTTTTGCAATAGCACGTTTTAAAACGTGCTTTTGCGCAGCCGTGCCGCCCTGCAAACGTTTTATTGCAGTGGCTGGTCTTAAAGTGGATAAGCAGTGTGTTCAGAAAGAAATATAGTAATCCTTTTAAGGTTAAAGAAGGAGCTTCAAAGGCAGAATGATGTAATCAACTGAAACATGGAGGTAACCCATAATATCAGTATTGTAAACCAAGTAATACCAGACAGTAATCAATAGCTACAGGTAGACCTAGGTGTTGGTAGAGGGAGTGGAGCCAAGGCTGCTAAACTTTATCAAACTTTATTGGGAAACCTCTAAGTTGCTTTGTAGAAGGGTATTGTTTTATTTAGCAAACCTTTCCAGTAGGTGCAGTTGCTTTCTTCCAGTGAAGTATTATAGCTCTACGAGCATAAAACAGGAGGATACTAAGCAGAGTCCTCTGGGCCTTTCCACCTCTGGGCCCCTCCACCAATCTCAAAAGGCACATCAGGGTTGTAACTGAAGTGGCAAGACCAGGATATCAATTATATAACTGGACAACTCCAATCAAAACTCCTGGACTGCTAGGCAGTCCCAGAATCCCACATATCCTCCCAGTCCTCCCCTTGCAGAACTAGAATGTCATCTATCCATTTTGCCCGACATCTATCTACTAATGGAGGAGGGGTTAAGAATAGTTCTTTTAAACCCTGTTACTAAATGATTCTCTAAAGAAGCTGTTATCTGAGGTTTACAATCATGGAGGGCCAAGTCTCTGTCCAAAGGAAACAAAATTGAGATGTAAAAGCATGGCATAGCTGAATATATCTAAAAAAAAGTAGTGATTGGGAACATCTAACTATTTTTAATTTGCATTTGTCCATCGTTGATGAAGTCAGTCAGTATTTTACAGGGATTTCCTATGATTGTCAGCTCCATGTAGCGGCCATAATATTGTATTATTTCTTGATGGAGCTATTTCAAGAAAAATACTGCATTATGGCCACTAGTAGGAGCAAAATATATACATGCAGGAAATCACTGTATTAAGAAAAATAAGACTAGAACTTGTCAATGATGGATGAATACTTGTCATGTTCTTGAACATTTACATAAAAAAAAATTAAACCCCTAAATGTGGGTTAAGAGCCAACCTAAACTAATGTGGGTTAAGATCAAAGGATCCTCGAAAATGGAAGGAGATGGATCCCCTTCCGCTTTTTAGCACAAGTCCGTTTACACCCGCTTGTCCATAGGGGTGAATAGGCCATCCAATAAGTCAATTTTTCAGGCAGACCTGATCAGATCTCATGTATGAAAGGGACCTTAGATTCTAAACACCCTATATATTGTTGTGCACATGACTTAGTCCTCCCAAGCCTGCCTACTGGTCAAGGGGGGGGTGCTCATCATTAAAAGAAATTTGGGATGTTTAGGAGGCCAGAGTGTGACCAGACCAAGCTTGACTTTTACAGTAAACACTGAGACTTCCTATAATATCATCTGCAAATATATCTGGTTCTATTGTTATTTTGATATACACATTTCATATTTTCCTTATTTTAGAAGTATTGCAAGTTATAAATGTAACCATATTCTTTTATTTTCCACAGGGGAGCTTCGGCATATACACAATCTCAAACACTGGGGCTTGTTTGATGTCTTGGTGGAGAAATACGAGTGGTCATTGGAAGAAGCCACTCAGTTTTCAGACTTTCTGTTGCCTATGTTAGAGTTTATTCCAGAAAAAAGGGCCACAGCCGCTCAGTGCCTACAGCATCCCTGGCTTAACTCCTAACTGTAGCAAAGTGTTTACTCTTTAGGAGGCTGTGTCAAGGCTAGCCAGCATCTGCAAACATCATTTTCATATAGAGAAGAACTGCTTCTACAGATGATACCATTTTCAGTGTTTTTTTATGACTCAGAGTTATTATGAGTCAGAAATATCAAACAAAAAAAGCTACCTTTGGTCCGTCATCCTTCACAGCAACAATATAAATGAATGGTATTGAAAGTGATTTGAATTGTGAGGGCTTTAGAATATGTGAATGAAAGGGTCTTTAATTTCCCACACAAGTCTGATTCTAAAAGGAACAACAGCTCAGATTTTAAAGTGATGGAACCTATTTTATAAGTTTATTTAAAACAATTCTGAAGGATTTCGTGCAGTGGTTATGTGCAGCTTGCAATAACCTGCGGCAAACAGGTTTTCATCTTTCTAATTTGACTATAGTAAATTGAAATTTGATTGGTTGCTGTGTGTTTTTATGCTTTATACATAATCAATACATTTTTTTTTTGCCTTACTAAACAATTTAAAGAATAATTCCAGGATGACATGAGGGGGGAAGTAAAGGCACAAAATTGGTTTCCCATTAAGCACTGTTCATTTAATAATTCTCTGCTGAGCACGTCTTTCTTCAATTCCTATATTTCCTAATGCCAGTGCTTTGGCCTAGATTAGACTTCTGTGGAATCATCTCACCAATACACAGGCTGAGATGGTGGCAGCTACAGCACTTGTAGTTGAGAATGCTGAATCCTATTATACAATATCGTTGCACCGTGCCTTTAAGACTCCAAATAATGCGAAAACAAACATTCATATGTCAATACATGAATAAATAACCAAATAAATAAAAAGATCAGTGTGAAATATCCTCACTATATACAAATACAAAGACCCCAAATTATAGGTGGCCTTCATGTGCATGGCTTGAAACCAATATGTCCAGCAATGAGGGAACCACAGGACACACCAACAAGGAGACTAACTAAGATCACCTCTTTTGCTCCACAGATGGGGTACATTAAAATTGCAGCTCAGCCAACTATTTCTTTTACCCCCTGACTGCCAATTTGAAAGAGACCTATTTAATGAGCAGTTTTATCTATTATTCTTAGCACCAGGTGTTTGTTTTCTACAAGATAGCATTACTTCAGACCTTCCCAGGTCCAAAATAAAATTGAGCAAAATTAAGTTCGACCCACCACAACAGTCCCAGTTTTTCCTGTGGCCTCTTGGGAAAATTAATTGCCCATCATTGGCCTATTTATTCTCCAACTGCAGTGGAGAGCAGAACTTTAACCCATGTTGAGCATTATCTACATGTTACATTTTCTCCCTTGTTCATGAGAATAGAGTTCATGGAAAGCCTTATATATAGAGCAATAAACCCTAAAGTACCTGTTCACTCAATATTTGCATCTGCTATTTAAATAATAGGTTACATATTGGTTTCCAGAACAAAGTAGGTACCCACATGGATATAAAAACCAGACACCCTACCAAAGATTTATTAATTAGGAGTATGTATTGCAGAAAACTTTGGTGTGATGTTGCTTTTCCATAAATGGTGTATCCTTGCAATGGCTTACAAAAATATTAATTCACAATAGGAATCCTTAACGGAGAAGTTTGGGAGGCAAAAAAATAAACATACATACTCACCTTAACTAAAATGAATATTGATGCATATACTGTATACTCGAGACATATGGGCAAAAAAAGCTTTCGCTATACTTTTATTTTCACACGACTGACCCTGTGGTTACTTGAGATGTATTCATAATGTTATAAACCTTTTGACATGTTATGTTTTTGGAGGAAAGCGGGTTGCCTATAGTCTTCCACTCCCAAAGTGGTAGAGTTTTTGGTGGAGCTCTTAATGATGAGAGTCTATAACAGATGCTCTATTTTTATGTTGTGTTTTTTGTGACTTTGATAAATGTCTAAAACATACAAAAGTTTAGCAACCACTATAGATGCACTTGTGGTGCATTTTCCAAACCTGTCCTTAAACCCAACTAACAGTACTTCTGTCTGATTTTATTCACAAAGTCACAAGTGAATAATAAATAGGCTTTGTTTAATTAACATACTTGTTTTTCTTATCAGACATACTAGAAAAAAATGACTTGTTTGGACAAATAAAGGTGGCACTATTTTTATTATTATTAAGTGCCATCAACTCGATTCAGAGTCCTAGCAACTTGATAAATGAGAGCTCTAAAAAAAGAAGTCAGTTTTGTGCTAGTCTGGCAAGATCTTCCATTGTCATTCCCACAGCTGTAGTCAACGTGTTCAACCACCTAGTAGTCGGTCTTCAACTGGTTTCTTCGAACCCCAAACATTATTTCCTTCTTCAGTGATCTCTCTCTTCTGACAGTGTGACCAAAATATGACAGTCATAACTTCATAATTTGGGCTTCTAGTGATAACCGGTTATTAGTTCCATGGGCTGTGCCTGGCATTCATGAAATCCTTCTCCGGGCACTGGATGTGGATGTCCATAAAACACCCAACAGCAACATCTCTTATAATTTTTGCACTCCCAAGTGGGCAGGGGGAGTTTCCATAAAATTTGAAGAGAGAGAAAAGCTATGGGGATAATGTGCTTTGTTTCATTTGAAAGCTTGAGAACCAACCATACAACAAATGCCATTAGGCTACATTTAATAACCTTGGTGTACATGGCTTTTTTCACTTTGATTTTTATTAAGAATATATTGTGACAGGGTAGAACAAGTTGTATGAAAATAGAGGCGTAATAAGAAACAAGATAGTACATCCAAAAAATAGACTTGTTGCATAGAACAGTTTTTTGCAGTCCGCAAGTGACAGTTCTGGGTGTAGGTTTTTGCAGGGTTTATTATTGGGATCAGCTGTGTAAGAAATTGTCACAGGAGGCCTTGTTGAGTCTAAACCAATGGGCTTTTTTTTAAAAAAAGGTGTTTATTTATTTTGCATTTATAAAACAATAACAGAAAAAAGAGACAAATGATACATGATGATAGGAACCCAAAACTAAAACCTAAAAGCAAGAGTATACAGAAAGGGATCAGAAACAATTAAATTATTGCCAGGCCATGAGCCCTTTACAAAGAACAGTAAGAGTTACAAAACAAAAAACAACAGCATAACAGGTGAACAATCAAAAAGAGTCAAACACACAGTCAAAATACACACACCAGACACAAACACCCACACCATCCATTCCCCATATGCACCAGAAGAGATCCTAAATTCCACCACCACAAATCATAGAACTCTGCAACAGTGGTTGTGATAAGAGATTATTCCCCCAGAAAGAGTCCTCCACATCCAGCCAAGGCTGCCAAATTTTTGTGAATTTTTTAGGGCAGACCTGTCCCTTATAGATCAGGTTATATTGAGGCAGCAGTAGATTGACCACTCAATAAAAATGATGTATAGAAGGTGGAGTATCACCTTTCCAGTTTAACAAAATACGTTTTCTAGCATAAAACAGACATAGCAATATCCTAGACTGAGTGTGAGGGACAAAATAATTCAAAATACCCAACAGGCCAACCTCTGGAGTACGTGGCACAGGCAAATGCAAAGTTTCATCAAAGAAAGCAAAAAGATCCTGCCAGTATGAGGCAAGGGCCGGACAGGCCCAAAACATGTGTATCAGATCAGCACCCTCAAGACCACAACAGGGACACGAGGACGCGGATCCAAAGCCCATGCGGGCCAGCCGAGCCGAACCGAAGTATAATGAAGATGATATAGGAATTTGAATTGAATAAACCTATCAGCAGTACTAATAAGATCTTGCAAGCAGACTTCCGCTGCTTCCTCCCAACCCTCCCCAGACAAGCCAGGGAGAAACGCCTCTCACTTACGAAAAGCAACCTGAAAAGGGTTAATCTCTGCCGCCTGAAGATGGGCATAAAAGGTAGTAACCAGCTTCACGACATCACAGTCCAGCATTAGCCCCTCAATGGGCTTTAGTAATGTGGACCAGTGGTGTCTTCAGAAGCTAAGAATCAGGCCATAGAAGCAGTACTGTTACGAAAGAGGTAGAAAAAGAGAAAGTCAGAGCTCCCATCCGCACATAATGCTGGGGAGAGTTAGGTGGATAGAAGAAAAGTGGGAAGAAGGATGGAGAGAAAAGAGAAGAGAAATAGAAGGGGGATGGGTTGGGAGGAGAAGAGGGATAGGTTGGAAGGTAAGAAGGTGGGAGGAGTGAAAAGGAGAAAATACCCCAGAGGTTAACATATTAAGGGGGCTAGTTGTGGTAAAAGTCTGTTTTACAAGTCCAATAGGCATGTAGATAGCTGGGCAGATGAATAGTAATTGAGCTATGTTTTTCAGATTTATAGAAATTCATCGTGTATAGTGAGGATAGCTGTTAGTTTCTCATTGATAAGCGCACCCTGCATACAACCCTGGCATGAATGATTTCCACACCTGCGCAATAGTTTGCTTTGTTGCCATGAAGATATGGGAGATAGGTATACATTCCCAGTGCATAATATTGTCAATGGGCTTCTTTAAAAGGGCTTCCCATGGATCTTTATGAAGGATGACTGTATGATGTATACCCAATCCATAGGTGTTTGACTTTGGGACATGGTCACCAAATATGCTTGTGCCACTGGTTCAAGCACCCTAAAAGCATGTAGAGGAGTAAGAGGATAAACACTTGACTGTTCTTATGGGTATATATTACCATTGTGACAATACTTTATAAGAATTTTCCATGGTGAGCAAAGCCACCCATATTTTGTACCAGTTCTCATGGGAGAGAGTGGTGTTAAAGTCCAGTTCTCACCATGAGCAATATAATGAAGATCGATTGTAGGAGTTATTCAAGCTAGAGGAGTATAGTAAAGAGACTGGGCAGTTTTACATTTTGATTCAAATGGTATCATGGTCTTGGACAAATCATGATTCTTAAGCAATGACTCCACTAGGTGACACATTTAAAGTTAATGGAATAAAGTGTGCTGTGAAAAAGTATTTGCCCCCTTCCTGTTTTTTTTTTCTTTGCATATTTGTCACACTTAAATAATTCAAATCAAATTTTAATATTACACAAAGATAACCTGATTGCATACAAAATGCAGTTTTAAAAGGATTAGTTCATTTATTAAGGGAAAAAAGCTGTCCAAACCTGCCTGGCCCTATGTGAAAAAGTAATTGCGCCCCTCCCCCCTTTGCTAAAGGATAAATGAACGGAGTAAATTTCACTTGCCAGACCTGTTGAACCAAGAAATCACTTAAATAGAAACTGTCTGACAAAGTGACGCACACTAAATGATGTAAAAAAGCAACACATTGAAGAAATTCAAGAACAGATGAGAAACATAGTAATTGACATCTATCAGTCTGGAAAGGGTTACAAAGCCATTTCTAAGGTTTTGGGACTACAGCAATCCATGGTAAGAGCCATTATCCACAAATGGAGAAAACTTGGAACAGTGGTGAACCTGCCCAGGACTGGCCAGCCTACCAAAATTACTCCAAGAGAACAAGAATGACTCACCCCGGAGGTCATAAAAGAACCCAAACCAACATCTAAAAAACTATAGGCCTCACTTGCCTCAGTTAAGGTCAGTGTTCATGATTCAGCAATAAGAAAGACTGGCAAAAATGGCATCCATGGAAGAGCTGACCAAAAGAACACAAAGGGCTCATCTCATATTTGTCAAAAACATCTTGATTATTCTAAAGATTTTTGGGCAAATATTCTGTGGACTGATGAGACAAAAGTTGAACTTTTTGGAAGGTGTGTGTCCTGTTACATCTGGAGTAAAATAATACTGCATTTTATAAAAAGAGCATCATACCAACAGTCAAACGTAGTGTGGTGGTCTTGGGCTGCTTTGCAGTTCCAGGACCTGGACAAATTGCCATAATTGATGGAATCATGGATTCTACACTACCAGAAAATCCTGGAGGTGAAAATCCGGCCACCAGTTCGTGACCTCAAGCTCACGTGCACTTGGGTTATGCATCAGGACTATGATCCAAAACACACAAGCAAATCCACCTCTGAATGGCTAAAAAAATAAATAAATACAATTAAGGTTTTTGTGTGGCATAATCAAAGTCCAGACTTAAATCCGATTAAGATGCTTTTGCATAACCTTAAACAGGCCATTCATGCTTGAAAGCCCTCCAGTGTGGCTGAATTAAAATAATTCAGAAGAAGAGTGGGCCAAAATTCCTCCACAGCAAAGTGAAAGACTCATTGCCAGTTATTGCAAACACTTGATTGCAGTTGTTGCCACCAAGGGTGGCACAACCAGTTATTTGGATTGGGGGCAATTACTTTTTCACATAGGGTCAGGTATGTTTGTACAGCTCTTTTCCCTTAATATATGAAATCATCATTTGAAAACTGCATTTTGTTATTTATTCAGGTTATCTTTGTGTAATATTAAAATTTGTATTATGATCTGAATCATTTAAGTGTGACAAATATGCAAAAAAAAAAAATCCAGGAAGGGGGCAAATACTTTTTCACAGCACTGTAATAGAGAATGAGTGTGAATGAGAATAGAGTAAAGCCTCAAGAGTAAGGTGGGACGATATGAAAACTGCAGAATCATATGAGTGTGGACTAGTATTGGGTTAAGGAGTTTGGGGACAGAGTGAAGGAAAAATTCATAGGAAAATGGGGGACAGACTAAAACATTTAATGTGAAAATGGCTTAATGTAGCTTAATGTGTAATAAACTGCCTAAATCTGAATCAATTGACTTGAAACTTTGCACAGCCCAAGTTCTCAACATCCCAAACATGTCCTAGACGTTTCATAGATTTCAGCCTTCCACAAAAAAATGGGGGACATTAAGCTTGTTTTTTGGGTAGCTTAATGTAGCTTAACGTACAAAAAAGAGCTTAGATGTTGACCAATTTCCCCCAAACTTCACACATTAGAAGACTATGTCAACATATTCTGAAAATTTCAGGTCATTTGGTAAATCACACCAAAAGTTATTCACATTAAGCTATATTTTACAGTGCTAAAACATTTAATGTTAACAACTTAATGTAAAAAGAGCTTAACATACCATAATGTGCCTAAATCTCAATCAATTGACTTGAAACTTTGCACAGACCAAGTTCTCAACACCCCAGACATTTCCTAGAAGTTTCATAGATTTCAGCCTTCCACAAAGAAAATGGGGGACATTAAGCTTGTTTTTTGGGGAGCTTAATGTGGCTTAATGTACAAAAAAGAGCTTAGATGCTTACCAATCTCCCCCAAACTTCACACAATAGAAGACTCTATCTATGGCAACACAGTCTGTAAATTTTTGATCATTTGGTAAATCACACCAAAAGTTATTCACATTAAGCTATACATTAGAGTGCTAAAACATTTAACCACATGCCGCCCAGCAACTGTATAAATACGGTGGCAGGGCGGCACGGCTGGGCAAAAGCACGTTTTAAAACGTGCGTTTTGTAAACAGGTAGGGAGCGCGCGTAGAGGCGCGCTGCCGCCCAACCTGTCCTGCCGATCACAGCCGCGGATGTCAGTCGCCGGGTCACAGCCGGTCGTTGCCGGCTATGTCCTGGCGATCTGCGGCAATCGCTGACATAGAGCACAGCTGCAGTAGCTGTGCTTTCTGTCAGTTCCCTGACAGCTCCTGACAGGCTGATCGGGACAGAAGAGTTTCTCTCTCCCGATCAGCGGTGTTCCCTGCAGTACACACCCCCGCTCCCTAGTAAAACACTTCCCTCACACAGTTAACCCTTTCCCTGAAAAATAAACTTAACCCCTTCCTCCCCAGTGCCATTAGTACAGTGTCAGTGTTTCATTTTTTTGCACTGATCACTGTATTGGTGTCACTGGGGATGTCAGTGACCCCAAGTCAGTACCCCCCAATGTCAGAATGCCCGCCGCAGTCCCGCCATAAGTCGCTGATCGCCTCCATAAGTCGCTGATCGCCGCCATAAGTCACTGATCGCCGCCATAAGTCACTGATCGCCGCCATTATTAGTATAAAAAAAACCTAAAAATCCCAGTATCTTTCCCGCCATTTGTAAACGCTATAACTTTCACGTAAACCAATTAATTTACACGTAGTAGGTTTTTTTTTTTTTAGCAAAGACATGTCGCAGAATGCATTTTGGCAGAAAGTTATGACTAAATTTGATTTTTAAATTTTTTTTTACTGGACATGTTTTATAGCAAAAAGTCCAAAATATTGTTTTTTTTCCTCAAAATTGTCAGCCTTTTTTTTATAGCGCAAAAAATAAAAACCACACAGGCGATCAAATACCACCGAAAGAAAGCTCAATTTGTGGGAAAAAAAACGGATGTAAATTTCATTTATGTACCGTATTGCATGACTGCGCAATTGTCCGTTATACTAGCGCAGCGCTGTATAGCAAATAAATGGCGTAAATTGCAGTATCTATATCATAGTTTGTAGACGCTATAACTGTCACACAAAGCAATCAATATACACTTATTGGGATTTTTTTTTACCAAAAACATTTAGCAGAATACATTTTGGCCTAAATTTATAACCAACTTTGAGTTTACTATATATTTTTTATAGCTGAAAGTAAAAAATATTGTTTTTCTTCAAAATGTTTGGCCTTTTTTTGTTTATAGCGTGAAAAATAAAAAGCGCACAAGTGATCAAATACCACCGAAAGAAAGCTCTATTTGTGTGAAAAAAAGGACGTAAATTTTGTTTGGGTGCGGCATTGCATGACCGCGCAATTATCAGTTGAATTAGTGCAGCGCCGAATAGCAAAAAGAGGCCTGGTCATTAAGGGGGGTAAATCCTCTGGAGGTCAAGTGGTTAATGTGAACAGCGTAATGTAAAAAGAGCTTAATGTACCATAATGTGCCTAAACCTCAATCAATTGACTTGAAACTTTGCACAGCCCAAGCTCTTAACTTACCAAACATGTCCTAGAAGTTTCATTGATTTCAGCCTTCCACAAAGAAAATGAGGGACATTAAGCTTGTTTTTTGGGGGGCTTAATGTAGCTTAACGTACAAAAAAGAGCTTAGATGTTGACCAATTTCCCACAAACTTCACACATTAGAAGACTATCTATGGCAACATATTCTGAAAATTTCAGATCATTTGGTAAATCACACCAAAAGTTATTCACATTAAGCTATATTTTACAGTGCTAAAACAATTAATGTGAACAGCTTAATGTAAAAAGAGCTTAACGTACCATAATGTGCCTAAATCTCAATCAATTGACTTGAAACTTTGCACAGCCCAAGTTCTCAACACCCCCAAACATTTCCTATAAATTTCATGGGTTTTTTATCTCCCACAAAGCAAGTGAGTGACATTCAATTTGTGTAGCCCCTACCGCCTTGTGTAGTGGCCGTAGCGTGGGACAGCCAATGGGGGAATATTATGAGTGTGTGTTTGTAGCTCACCAGCCAATCACTGGGGATTTCTTGGCTTGTGGTGCATGCTTGGGAAGTGCATTTTTTCACGTTCCAAATACCAGTTAATATTGGCACAAAACCTGCAGGCTTCTGCTAGAAAGCTGAACATGAAGAGGAACTTCATCTTTCAGCATAACGACCCAAGCATATATCCAAATCAACAAAGGAATGGCTTCATCAGAAGATGATTAAAGTTTTAGAATGGCCCAGCCACAAAGAAAATGGGGGACATTAAGCTTGTTTTTTGGGGGGTTAATGTGGCTTAACATCCAAAAAAGAGCTTAGATGTTTACCAATTTCCCCAAACTTCACAAAATACAAGAATCTACATCACGGGTACTTAAAATTCATGGCGGTCCAGTTTTTAATACTTTCTTTCTGCAGAGGTTCTCTTTACATCACAACTCCCTTTCACATCAGAGCCCCCAACATTACAGCCACGCATACATCACATCCCCCTTGCAATCATAGACCCCTCCCTCACATCACAGTCGCCTTTGCAATCACAACCCCCCACATCACAGCTCACCCCCTCTTGACATCACAGCCCCCTCCTCACATCACAAACCCTTCATATCATAGCCCCTCTTTCACATTACAGCCGCCCATAATACAGCTCCCCCACCTTACATCACAGCCCGGCATATCACAGCTCCCCCTCCCGCATCACAGCCCCCCATACCATAGCTTCTCCCTCTCACATTATTGCCCCCCTCTTACAAACCTTAATATCACAGCGCCCCCCCCCCCCCATTCTCATCACAGCCCCTTATATCACGGCTCCCAATTTTCACATCACAGCCCCCTAAATCACAGATTCTCCCTATCACATCACAGCTCCCCAAGTATTACAAGTCACCTCTCTCACAGCCACTCATATCAGAGCTCACCCCTCACAGCTCCCCCCTCTCACTTCCCAGCCCCCCATATCACAGCTCCCTCTCTGACATCACAGCCCCCCATAATCTTCCCCTAGCTTAACTCATTGTTGTGGAGGGCAGGGAGAGTGGCAGGGTAGACTCCTCTTCTGGGTGCACACACCTGCTGCTGCCACTAGGCTCCGTGCCTCCCACCCTCCTCCTTACTATGGGTTCAGTGGTGGACAAGTGCATTGGGGGAAGAGGTTGGGCATACTCCTGTAGACCTTACTTTCCTCCAGCCCACTCTGCTGTGACTTCATCAGCGGTGGCAGGTGAATGAATGTGGGGGGGAGGGGATTCAGTTTCTCCTTGCTGTAGGTTCAGTGGCGACAAGTGTATTCAGGGGGAGGGCAACTGCTGCTCCCCCTGTAGACCTTCCATTCCTTCCGCCCGCTCTGCTGCGGTGGGCGGGTGCATGGGGGGGTCCAGGTCCCCGTCCACCTTGCCATTTCTCCCACCCTCTGCAGGACAGTAATCCTTAACATCTGCAGTGGTGGGAGGAAAGGAGTCCGTTCAGGCTGCTGGGTGGTGCAGCTGAGGTCTGGACTGAACTATCACTTGGTCTGTGTACGGACCGCATTCCACCATTTAGTGAAGCCTGCTCTACAAGTACCAACAAATTGTGAAAATTTCAGGTTGTTTCATAAAACATGCTAAAAGTTATTCAGAGAGGGAGAGAGAAAGAAGGAGGGGGGGGGGGGGGGAAACGAGACTCTCAATGTCACTACATATCAAGGCTTTACTGGCTCCAATTGCTCAGCTCACAGCACAAGGAGACAAAGCAAAGTGATCACTAAAGCCTGTCAGCCTTTCCCATACTCTCAGTTGTCAGTAAAGGCAGAGAAGGACTGTTGGTGCAGAACAGCAGCAGAGGCAGAATTTTCATGAAGGATATTGCAGGTCTGCCAGTGAAGGGTGTTCAGCTGCTTTCTCCAGCTGCTTGCTCTGCTCAGGCTGCCCCCCCATCTCTAGTTCAACTCCCTTGTTCCTCCAGCACAGAATGCCATCCTCTGTCTCTCTATTCCTTGCTCCCCTAATCACTCACAGCTCTCAGACTCTTCCATAGTCATGGTAAGCAGGGCGGACAATGGAAGAGGTGGAGCAGCTCAGTAGAATAAAGTTGGAGCCTCCTAGTTGTGAATTCTGTGGCTTTGCATATACATCACTGGTTGCTAGATACCAGGCGGTCCTAGCAACCAGTGATTTCACTGGGGGACATTGGGCAGTGGCTACCAGAACCGGAAAGCTGGTCTTCCGAAAGCTGGTCTTCGGTTGGTACAGCAAACAGAGGATTCTGAGCCAGTTGTTATGCTACCCCAATGTGCAGGCAGCATGGGTTACAGACTCCCTTGGATGCAGCCTTCAGAGCAGCCCAGGGGGGCTGTCATTCCTAGGACACCACCTCCATGGACAGTACAGACCGGCAGTCTGTGTATCCTGGTCCGCCCACTGCAATAAGCAGGGATGGAAATACATCCCTGCTTGCTGGAGAACAGAACTACAGATGGGACGCACCAAGACCAGTGTCTGTGGGAATAGGAGGCATAGCAGTGATCGGTCTTACTAGAAGGAAACCAATGGGAATTAAGGGTTTGATTTAAAAATACCCAGGCTATTTCAGAACAACTACTCAGATAACAAGAATATGGATTACATATTCAGGGAAGGCAGGAGATAAGCAACAAGAACATGTAAAAAAAAGTTTTTGCCCGGAGTTCTCCTTTAAATGTTAATAATCTTTAGTCTGTTTTACCAAACAACCTGAGATTTTTTTATAATAAGTTGGCATAGATAGAATATTCTATTGTATACATTTTGAGGAAATTGGATAACATCCAAGCTCTCTTTTGTACTTTAAGCCACAATTAGTTCCCCTAAAAATAAGTACAGCACCCCCCTGACCCCCAGAGGCGTAGCGTGGACCCTCAAAGGCAGAGAAGGCTGACATTTTGTTTTCATGCAGATCCTAGGCCAGTGAAGGGATCTGCGATCAAAGAAATGTTGGGCACAAGTCAGTTTAAGTACATCTTTGAATTCTTTATTGGGGAACTTCATAACTGGGAAATAGGACATAGGGTTTAGAACATTCATGTCAAAACTATATTAGAAAAGAACTCCAGACTAACCAGACCCTTTCAGTATTTCACAGTGCAGAATCAATAGGAGCACAAGCTGGCACTGGTTATTAGAGGAACAGCTAAATATGGATAGTCATATGATCTTCAATAGGTCAGACAGACTTACCCCTTAGGTACATTCTAGTACCAGGTACCTCCAGTAGCCACCCAGCTTCTCTCATTCTCTTCCTCAATCAGCATGTGAGGCCCCTTTTAGGCTTGAGGCCTAGTCAAAACTTTCCCGCACATAAGCATTACCTCTGAAGGACAAGCCTGGAGGTAGACTGTACTAAGATTGAGCACATAGCAATTCTCATGAATATATACAGTGGATATAAAAAGTCGACATACCACTATTAAAAAAGTCAGGTTTCTGTGATGTAAGAAAATGAGACAAAGAAAAATGATTTCAGAAAAATTTCCACCTTTAATGTGACCTATAAACTGTACAAATCAGTTGAAAAACATACTGAAATCTTTTCAGTGGAGGGAAGTAAAAATAATTGAGTAAAATAATATAGTTGCATAAGTGTGCACACCCTTAAACTAATACTTTGTTGAAGCACCTTTTCATGTTATTACATCACTCGGTCTTTTTGGGTATGAGTCTATCAGCATGGCACATCTTGACTTTGTAATATTTGCCCACTCTTCCTTGCAAAAACTCTTCAAATCTGTCAGATTGCGAAGGCATCCCATGTGCACAGCCCTCTTCAGATCACCACACAGATTATCAATCAGATTCAGGTCTGGGCTCTGGCTGGGCCATTCTAAAACTTTAATCATCTTCTGATGAAGCCATTCCTTTGTTGATTTGGATATATGCTTGGGTCGTTATGCTGAAAGATGAAGTTCCTCTTCATGTTCAGCTTTCTAGCAGAAGCCTGCAGGTTTTGTATCAATATTAACTGGTATTTGGAACGTGAAAAAATGCACTTCCCAAGCATGCACCACAAGCCAAGAAATCCCCAGTGATTGGCTGGTGAGCTACAAACACACACTCATAATATTCCCCCATTGGCTGTCCCACGCTACGGCCACTACACAAGGCGGTAGGGGCTACACAAGTTGAATGTCACTCACTTGCTTTGTGGGAGATAAAAAACCCATGAAATTTATAGGAAATGTTTGGGGGTGTTGAGAACTTGGGCTGTGCAAAGTTTCAAGTCAATTGATTGAGATTTAGGCACATTATGGTACGTTAAGCTCTTTTTACATTAAGCTGTTCACATTAAATGTTTTAGCACTGTAAAATATAGCTTAACTAGTTGCCGACCGCAGATAGCCGAATGACGGCTGCACTGCAGCTGGCCAGTTCTGGGTGGACGTCATATGACGTCCTCCCAGAACGCGCTCTCCTGCGCGCCCCAGGGGGTGATGTGGTAAAAGGCCAATCGCAGCGGCCTTTTACCACGTGATCAGCGGCGTCCAATGACACGCTGATCACAGGGAAATGCAAGTGCCGGTTCTCGGCTGCACTTTCCTCACGCTGTCAGATCGTGAGGAAAGTACTGCCGAGAACCGGCAGTTGTCAGAGCGAGAATTGGCACCGATCATCAGGGCACTGATGATCAGTGCTCTGATGATCGGTGCCCAGCAGTGCCACCCACAATTTCCACCCACCTGTGCCCAGCAGTGCGCCCACTAGCTCCGCCCACCTGTGCCCAGCAGATCACCCACCTGTGCCCAGCAGTGCACCCACCTGTGCCACTCCGCAGTGTCTCACACACACCTGTGCCCAGAAGTGCCACCTACCTGTGCCCAGCAGTGCCACCCACCTGTGCCCACCAGTGCCACCCACCTGTGCCCACCCACCAGTGCTGCCCACCAGTACCACCCACCAGTGCAGCCCAGCAGTGCTGCCAGTCAGTGCCACCAGTCACTGCCCAGCGGTTGTGCCAGTCAGTGCCGCCAGTCAGTGCCCAGCAGTGATGCCAGTCAGTGCCGTCTATCAGTACCCATCATCAGTGTCACCTATCAGTGCTGCATATTAGTGCTGCATATTAGTGCCGCCTATCCGTGCCACCTCATTAGTGCTGCCTATCAGTGCCCTTTAGTGCTGCCTATCAGTGCCCATCAGTGCTGCCTCATCACCGCACATCAGTGAAGGAGAAAAATTACCTGTTTGAAAAATCTTATAATAGAAACAAAGAAACTTTTTTTAAAAAATTTTTTGCAATTTTTTATTTATAGCGCAAAAAGTAAAGCGCCCAGTGGCGATTAAATACCACCAAAAGAAAGCTCTATTTGTGAGAAAAAAATGATCAAAATTTCATATGGGTACAATGTTGCATGACTGCGCAATTGTCAATCAAAGTGCGGCAGCGCTGAAAGCTGAAAATTGGCCTGGTAAATAAGGGGGTATAAGTGCCTGGTAGGCAAGTGGTTAATGTGAATAACTTTTGGTGTGATTTACCAAATGATCTGAAATTTTCAGAATATGTTGAGATAGAGTCTTGTATTGTGTTAAGTTTGGGGGAGATTGGTAAACATCTAAGCTCTTTTTTGGATGTTAAGCCACATTAAGCCCCCCAAAAAACAAGCTTAATGTCCCCCATTTTCTTTGTGGAAGGCATAAATCTATGAAACCTCTAGGACATGTTTGGGATGTTGAGAACTTGGGCTGTGCAAAGTTTCAAGTCAATTGATTGAGAGTTAGGCACATTATGGTACGTTAAGCTCTTTTGACATTAAGTTGTTCACATTAAATGTTTTAGCACTGTAAAATATAGCTTAATGTGAATAACTTTTGGTGTGATTTACCAAATGACCTGAAATTTTCAGAATATATTGACATAGATAAAGTCTTCTAATGTGTGAAGTTTGGGGGAAATTGGTCACCATCTAAGCTCTTTTTTGTACATTAAGCCACATTAAGCTCCCAAAAAAACAAGCTCAATGTCCCCCATTTTTTTTGTGGAAGGCTGAAATCTATGAAACTTCTAGGACATGTTTGGGATGTTGAGAACTTGGGCTGTGCAAAGTTTCAAGTCAATGGATTGAGATTTAGGCAGTTTAATACACGTTAAGCTACATTAAGCCATGTTCGCATTAAATGTTTTAGTCTGTCCCCTTTCCTCTTGAGGGCTGCTTAGTAATTTTCAGGGTTCCCTGTTTTTCCTGAGCCTGCCTTAGAAACCTAACTCCTGCTGACACCACCTTAGACCTTTGGCCAGAAGAACCCTCTGCCTACAACCAAAAAATAGGCTCACACATAGTTTAGAGTGAACTAATATTTTGGTATATTGAGGTCAAAAAGCAAGCACAGTAGAACAACAAGAAAGTATGTGCATGGAATAACAGCTAATACTCAAACCAATTCTAGATGTCCTGCAATTCAGAATTTAACCACAGCCCTGAGATGTTCCTTCCCAAGTGAGAAGGGCAAACAATTGAATTGGCATACTAACGCACATTGGGCTCTCAGGTACTGGTGGCTGAGTTTAATTCTGAGAAAAAGAAAGAGCTCTTTAATTAGATAGGTCAATGTCCCTTTAAATCGCAGTGTCCAATATTCTGTGTGCTCCATGGGGCCCTAGTTGGTGCACATGAGGATTTAAATCTTTTGTCATGCAAAGGTAGGATTTCCTTAAGAGAAGGTGAACACAAAGAAAAGGGAACTGCTCCTTTAAGTGATGTTGAATTTGGATGGTGTCTCTTTAGTACACACAGAGCAAAATCTAAAATTAGGCCGAAATTAAGGAAAGGGGCAGAAACACACTTCTGTCGCGGTTAGTTTCTCTTGAAAAGGGCAGCAAACTACGATTAAAAAAAATGCCTTGACAAAGGACACAGATTAGAACTAAAGCACTAATACAACTGTGCAGATATTGCATCAGGCTCTGATGATTTGATGTGTTGAAAGTGTAATGATTAGTAGGTCACAAGGCAGGATACACTGGATAATCTAGGCCTTAAGACATGTAACTTGTGAAACAAAGGATGTTAAACTGAGAAGAAAGTAACTGACCTTAGCAATGTTTGCAACTTGCAGCTCACCTGATACATGGCCTTGGTCAGGTAGCGGATAGTCTCTCTGCAGTTGGGGGCCCCATGTTCTCCGGATTCCTTTGACACAGATCATTCCAGATGACAGCACTCCGGTCCGTCTGCTCAAAGGATTGTCAGTCTGGCTTGTCAGCAATTTCTTCTCACTCCTTCACTATCTACAGCCTGGCCCAGCTCGGACCTCTGGTGTCCCAAACAGCTATCCCCTCACACCTGCTCTCCAGCCCTCACCATCCACTTTCTGTCCTCTGATTTCCAGGCTTCTGTATTTATCTGCCTCTGCCCATTAGCTAGCTCTTCTGGGCAATGTAGTTTGTTAGCTCATTATTAAACAAGGAAGTCTTGCTGTCAGCCTAAATCCAGAAAAGCTTTTCTCCAACAGTCTGTATCAGCCTCTCTCAACCGGGGTGCCGCCAGAGGTCTTTTGGGGTGCCGTGGGGAGAATGGCTGTCACTTGAACCCGAGCTCCTGATCCCCAGCTGCACTATACGTTGGCACTGGGAGCTGTCAAACATATTCCTAACATATTCAAGAATCTGAGCATTAACAGCAAGTGGGGTAAAGCCAAAATATATCCCAACTCCTGGAAAGTAAAGAAAAGTGTGTGTGTGCTAGCTTCTTTCATATACCCGTTTCCTTGCTCCAGCCATTTCTAATGCTCTCCTCCTTCACGCAAACTTCAGCATCATCACATACCATACAGGAACATTAACCTTTTATGGTATGATAAAAGGGCTGGAGTGTGACTGTAGCCTGTAAAGTGTACACAGAATCTGCTGGGAATCAGTCACAGCACTGGATGAAGGCTGCTGAAGCAAGCAATAAGGTAAAGCTGGGTACACAGAGATCAAAATTCAGTTTAGCAGGGACTGGACACATTTTGATCTGGGTATACAACCCATTAGAAAGATGCTGATCTCTACCCTGACAACAGCTCTTCTCAATCTACGCCCCCCCTGGCGTAACTACATTGCAATTCAAACTCATCCTGCAAGTAACCACAGCAGCCAAGCAGGTTATAGCAAAATCCTGGAAATCCCCCACTCTAAGCATTGCTGCTGTTAAAACTATAGTAACGCAAGCCATGATACACGCAAAGGTGGAAGCCACAATCCTTGATACAATCCCTAAATTCCTGAATGTTTGGAATCCTTGGGTAGACTGTTTCCTACCGCAAAATTTTGATGAATCACTTCTTCTTCCCTAATATGCAAACTATATATTTTCAGCACTAATCTGGTTCCAGTACTAACCGAACACGCAAATTACTACATCCTTCCCTGACAACCATGGAGCCATCCCCACCACCCCCCTCCCACTCCCCTCCCCTCCTTGGTCCTCCTCTGTCTGCCCCTAACTCCTCATGCAGCACGGGAGAGTCATTACCCACGCTGATCATTCTCATTGCCATATGTTAATATGTCTTGTTAATTTTTATTTACCTGACATCATAAGTTGTGCTGCTTTGTTTTCTTGACCCTTGCTCTCCCTCTCTATATAAGGACATTGACACTGTACATATTTTCCCCCTGTATCTTGCTGTCAATATAATGTCCAATGCCTACTGTTAATGTCTCTCTCCCTATGTAATAATGCCAATAAAATGTTTGAACAAGAAATATGCTGATATTTAAACCAGCTTCGGTCTAATGGGACTGCTGAAAAACCTTGTTTGATCAGTGGCTTGCAGCCAATCAGCTGCAGCACTGATCAGTGTATTCTAACAGCACAGAGCCCCCACCGAATCTGTTTTTAGGCTTTCTTCTATTTTCAGCAGGTGAACTGCCCAGTAAGCCTGTTGTTTTTCAAAAGAAAAATCTGAAAAGCAAATGTATCAGTTATAGAGGGATGAGACAAACCATTTACCACTGACAGAGGTGCTTACAATGATCAGATTGTATTTATGTAAAACCTTTATCCCAAAATGGGAAACAATACGGTTCGTTGTAACTACTTTTAAAATATCTGGAGTTTGACTTAAATTTGTTAGTGTATCTAAATCTGCTAGTCCATCTAAAGACTACCTTCCTCCCCAGACTGACATTGCTGCTGTCCAAAGGTGCCCCCTATGCTCCTTCCTCCAGAGTGGGGACTGTACCTCTAATACAAGTGTGTTACTGGCCAGATCACCAGGTGAAAACAGAGAGAAACATTGACTCCTGCACTCTGTACATTAATTTTGCATCCCCTTCAAAACCTTGCACTTTGTAACTTACCCAGTTATGACCTCTGCACTCTATATCTAGGTATAATGATCAGGTGTAGTTATCAGAATTATCAGGTGTGGGTAAGATGATTGGTTGCTCATGCTTAACACGGGGGGAAGAGCAGATTGGCAAGTTCACCCTGGACGCTGGATGACCTTGTCTTAGCACAAGGTCCATGTCACCTATCAGGAACTCTCTGTACTCCTCACCTACCTGGGATGTCCCCACCCCACTAACCACACAACACTGACAGCTGGGAGCAGACACACACTGCCCCCCCACCCACAACCCAGACTGCAGATGCAGCGATTGCAATAGCAACCATGTCCCATGCTTTAGGGGGCCTGTGTGGCCTTCCTGTCACATTCGTTTTACACATTGATGGGAGGGGCAGCAGTATATACAGGAACCAATCCACTTCATTATCCTCCTGCAGCTGCTGAAAGCCTGCTTCTCCTCCTCTCCCTGGAATTATACCTGATGAGCTTTTATCTGACTGCTATCTTGTAAGTGCTTTTAACCTTTACTACTCGATAAACTGCTGCATACTGCACTTAGAGGCGCCTTCCTTGCTATTTACTTTAGAGTCTGCTTCCACTCTTGAAGAGCTGTTCCAGTGCACAGTGTGCTCTCATATCATCTGGTCTACCTTCCCTCCATTGGATGCCCAAGATCCTTTTCTCCTGGAGGTCATAGCATTGCAGAGCGCCCTACGAACACCGTTATCTCCTAGTCTCCTGCCACCATTCAGAAGCTGCAGGAGAAAAATGGAGTGAATCGGTCCTGGGTCCTGCATATGCCACTCCTCCTGTCCAGGTTACTCTTATTTATGCTGCCTGGGCTCCCTGTTTGCTTGTGTTTATGAATGAACAGGAAGCTCTCTACAGAGCTATTCTTGTCCATGACTCAGCTGCAGAGATGGAGACTGAGGGCTGTGTTCTCACTCTCCATTCTCTGTCTCAAGGGTGAAACACCAGAGGTCTGTTTAGACCCCTGATATCTCACCAAAATCCTCCAACAGGGCTCCTAAAAAAAAATAATAAAATGATATAGTAAAAACTAATAAAAATAAAAACTATTGACACCATCTACTGCTCTACTGGCAAAATCCACTGCCCCATGACTCAGCCCCAGTGGGCAGGGTGAAATGCATCAGGGTGTGTGGTGGAAACATCTAGGTTGTGGCTGCTCATAATCATTTATTCACTTGGGCTGGTCAGGAGTAGCAGTGATCCTTTCCTGTTTACATTTGCTAGCCTTCTGGATTGATGACAGGACAAGCCTGCACCCATGCTCTGGGACACAGGGATTTACTTTCACCTCTACTTTGAGGTGACACTGTCAACAGACACTGTCCAGTTTTAGGGTAGGCCAAGTTTACTTTTTTTACAGTGACATTTATTTTATTGTATTTTACTAAGTTTTCCTTAATATTTAGTTGACCCTTGCTTGTTAAAAAAAGGACCCTGAACTACAGTGATCTTTGGTCTTTCATATTGTTCAGGTAGATTTCCACCTCTCAAAGGTTGCCTACCCCTGGTCTTTAGCCACTCTGAGTATCTTGGTGCATGGTGGGAATATCTTGGTGCTCGGTGGAAGTGGTGGGTGATAGTGGGGGGGCCCAGGTCAGCTTTTGCATCAGGGCTCACAAGGTTCATCCATATGGCAGGCCGGTGGCTACACCGCACTGTACAAGTGCTCTTCGCTCCAGGGCCCAGGCAAAGCTCCTCCCCCAAGCTGGGAAGTAGCACTGCAAGTTAAATCAGAATACAGGCTGTATAGAGCAGCAGGCAGGACTACATGCACTGCCGGCTCCCGCTGTGCTATCTGGTGATCTGTCAGCCTCAGCTCAAGCCCAGCAGTGTAAAATGAGTGTGGGTATGCCTAATGATCCATTACACTTGCTGCAGCTGCTCTATTACACAGTGACACCAGGCATTTGATTTATGGCAGGATACTTTGGGGGGGTCACTACCACCCGCACCCCACACACACCTACGTCTTTGGCTTCCTCGTACAGTCACTTAGTTTCATGAAATGTCTACAGTGAGAGAGATTTTGTTGTGGAAAAAAATCTCTACCATTCCTGTTTTTAACTGTGGACAAGATTCTGTCTGTTGCGCTGTCTGATGATTTTTTTTTGTAGTGTAAGGGGTAGTCATGTAGTGGTTGCAATGATCGATAATTAGGTTTGGTTTATACGGTCTGCTGGATGTTGACTGATAGAGATGAGGAGGACTGATCATTTAGCTGGAGTTTGTCCAGGTTACCCACCTGTATCCCCCTGAGATGAGAGCTAAGAGCTAAGACTGGGGCAAGCAACTTACAGACAGCCCAAGAAGGGCAACAAACTGATAGTGGTGATCGTCCAACACATAATGCATATACAGTTGTGTTCAAAATAATAGCAGTGTGTTGAAAAAGTGTATAAAGCTAAAAATCCTAACAGCTTTTATTTCCATACACACAAATTCATTGGGAACACTACACATTCTATTCCAAATCAAAACATGAAGAAAAATATATCAAATTTGTGTTGTTCCTCTAAAAAAACAGCAGAAAAGTGAATATTAGACTTCAAAAAAATAGCAGTGTTTGTATTCTTATTTACAAACTCAAACATTCACTATATAAACTGAAAAATGTTTGAAGATTTTGCTTTCCTTTGAATCACTTAATTAATATTTACTTGTATAACCACTGTTTCTGAGAACTGCTGTACATCTGTGTTGCATGGAGTCAACCAACTTCTGGCACCTGTGAACAGATATTCCAGCCCAGGATGATTGGACTACATTCCACGGTTCTTCTCTATTTCTTGGTTTTGCCTCAGAAACTGCATTTTTGATGTCACCCCACAAGTTTTCTATTGGATTAAGATCCGGGGATTGGGCTGGCCACTCCATAACGTCAATCTTGTTGGTCTGGAACCAAGATGTTGCACGTTTACTGGTGTGTTTGGGATCATTGTCTTGATGAAACACCCATTTCAAGGGCATTTCCTCTTCAGCATAAGGCAGCATGACCTCTTCAAGTATTCTGATGTATTCAAACGGATCCATGATCCCTGGTATGCGATAAATAGGCCCAACACCGTAGTATGAGAAACATCCCCATATCATGATGCTTGCGCAACCATGCTTCACTGTCTTCACAGTGTACTGTGGCTTGAATTCAGTGTTTAGGGGTCGTCTGACAAACTGTCTCCGGCCACAAAACCCAAAAAGAACAATCTTACTTTCATCAGTCCACAAAATGTTGCGCCATTTCTCTTTAAGCCAGTCAATGTGCTCTTTGGCAAATTGTAACCTCTTCAGCACGTCTTTTTTTCAACAGTGGGACTTTGTGGGGGCTTCTTGCAGATAGCTTGGCTTCACATAGGCATCTTCTGATTGTAACAGTACTCACAGGGAACATTAGACCTTCTTTGATCTTCCTGGAGCTGATTGTTGGCTGAGTCCTTGTCATTTTGGCTATTCTATCCATTCGAATGGTAGTTTTTCACTTTCTTCCACGTCTTTCAGGTTTTGGTTGCCATTTTAAAGCATTTGCAATCATTTTAGCTGAGCAGCCTATCATTTTCTGCACTTCTTTATATGTTTTCCCCTCTCCAATCAACTTTTTAATCATGGTACGCTGTTCTTCTGAACAATGTCTGGAACGACACATTTTCCTCAGAATTTCAGAGAGAAATGCACTGTAACCAGCATGTACAACATTTGCTGCCTTCCTTCCTTAAATAAGGGCAATAATTGCCACCTGTTTTTCAAAGAATGAATGACCTCACTAATAGAACTCCACACTGCTATTATTTTGAACATGCCCCTTTCAATTAGTGATTCAATTACACAGAATCAGCAGCATGCATGTCATGACTGTTGGGTCTGTTGGATTTCTATTACTCTACTACACCTGCTAGTAAATTATTTGCCATGTAGAAATATTATTTCTACCAAAAACAGTGATTGATCAGGTTAGTGATGTCTGCTATTATTTTGAACACAATTGTATATGACAAAATTATGAAAGTGTTTAACCCGTTACTGAGGAGACCAATGACAGAGCATCTGAAAATTGAGAGAGTGCATAGGATTAGGAGGCCACAAGGAGTGTCAGCGGAAAGCCCTAGAGATGTTATAGTCCGTTTTCATCAATATGAGGACAGAGAAAAAAAATCTGGAAAAACCTACATAATACTTCAGAAATAAAATATGAGGAAACAAAGTTGTATATCTTTACTTACATAGCACCAGAGACCCTAGCTAGAAGAAGGATTTTGAAACCATTATTACATCAAATGAGAGAAAAAATAATTCAATAACTGGGGCATTCCAACATGCCTGATCAGATGGAAAGATAGAAGATCTGCAAGGCTGAGGTTTCCAGAAGATGTGAGTGATGTTTGTGAAAAATTAGAACTGCAGAAAATGGAACTTGAAGGGTTGAACGTCAGAGGGACTTTCTAAGAGTAGAGGGCAGAAGTCAGGAAGATGGTATCTGGGAGAAGGAGTCTTATATTATTTTTTTTTATTTCCTCTTCCGTCTTGGCGCTGCCCCGACTCCCTCCCCTTCAGAGTGGAATATACATTAGTTAATATTACCCGAATAAAAATCCAGTGACTTTCTTAGAGGGAGCATTAAGGAAAATTTAAAAAGGTAAGTCTTGTCGTGGCTGGCGATTTTAATTTGTGTTTGGATCCTCAATTGGATGCATCATCATGTGTACAGAGAGAGGGGGGTAGAAAATTGAAATCATTGAAGAGGTTATTATATCAATATCAATTAGTGGATGCTTGGAGAGTGAAACATTCAAGAGATTATACTTTCATCTCTCATGTACATGGTTCGTATTCAAGCCTGGACTATATAATGATAGTGCATAAACAGTTGAAGTCATTGGTTAGTTCTAATAAAGAGGTCATGTCCATCTCTGATCACGCTTCTGTCATGATGAGACTGAGCGTAGGAGGTCAGGATAAAAAAAACTATGTGGAGACTAAATGAAATGCTTATACAGGACCCCGAAGTAGAGAAAAGTTTGAGGCTTGGAACTGAACAATTTTTTGAACTCAATGATACAAATGAGGTTTCGGTGACCACAGTCTTAGAGGCACATAAAGCATATATTAGGGGAATACTGGTTTCGATCGGAACAGAAAAAATTAAAGGATGAGGAAAAAAATAAAGAAGGTAACAGAAGAACTTTATAAACTGGAACAGTTACATAAAAAAAAAAAAAGAAATAGACGTACATCAGAAGATCATCTTTAAGAGAGAGGAGTTAAAAGATCTTATGGAGCAAGAGTTGAGGAGGATACTTAATGGGTTCACAAAGGAAAGATGTCAATGGGGGAATAAACCCATACTTAATGAGGAAGTTAAAGAGTACAAAATCTAAAAATTTTATAGAAAAAATTAATGATGGGAAAGGGGAAATAGTGTACGCTACTTCTGACATTGCTAATAGGTTTCAAAAGTATAATAGCGAACTGTATGATGTGAGTTGTAGAAACCAAAAAAGAAATGGTGGAGGAAAAGAAAAGAATCAGGAAGAGTTATATATCTGAGGTGGAACTACCAAAATTAGTGGAAGAAAAACTAGAGGCCCTTGAGAGAACTATTACACCAGAGGAAATTAGCCTAGCCCTAAAGAGCACAGCGGAAGGTAAAAGTCTAAGCCCAGAAGGATATACAGTAGGATACTTTAAAAAATGTAGAGACCTCCTTGTGCCTAAAATGTGAAACTATAGGAACGCACTGGGGGAGGGGAGGGAGGAGTCTTTACAAGCCCATATAACGATTATCCTTAAAGAAGGGAAGGATAGCTCACAGTGTGCTAGCTACAGGCCTATATCTTTATTAAATGTAGATACAAAGTTATATACTAATGTATTGGCAACGAGACTGAAGGTTTTGATGCCAGAATGGGTACATTTGGATCAGGTGGGTTTTATCCCTGTAAGAGAAGGTAGAGATAATGGTTTGAGATCCTTGATTCTTGTACAAAGAGCTAAGAGAGAGAAAGTACCAGCAATACTCCTATCGATTGATGCCGATATGAGCACAGTGAAAATGAATTATAAATCTCTGGCTAGATGGTATATTACTCCATGTATAGCACATAAGCAACAAGTAGTCACCACACCTTTGTGCAGGAGAGTATGTGGAGAAAAGGGAACATTGGCACATCTATAGTGAGACTTCACATAAATACAAGAGTACTGGAAGGAAATAATTCAATACACCCAGGAAATATGTGGCATAACTGTACAGAGAAAACCGTGGGGGTGTTTATCTTATAATTTTGAGCCCTCAGTGAAACTATATAAAAATAGGGTACTTTATCATCGAATCAGCGCAGGTAAAGGTCTGATTCCAACAATTTGGCAGGTTCCAGAAGCACTAAGAATTAATGAATGGATAAAAAGAACTATAGAAAGAACTATATCACATAGAGGAGGACAAATTAGAAAAATTCAAGAAAATCTGGTATAGCAGGTCAAAATTTAAAACCTGTAAAGGATATATGGAACTGGTTGCAGCTGAGGGGGATGGTAGGTGTGAGCCTGAATGGAGAACTTGAGGATAAGTAGATTTAGATATAGACAGATAACCAGGAGAGAAGATATAGAATAGGAAGGAGGATGTGGATAGGGTTGTTGGGTTGGGAGAAGGGTGGGTAGGTTGGTGGGGGTGGAGTTAATGTTGGGGTAAACCGGAAGTATAAATATGTGAAATATTTCCTGTAAAAATTTTTACATTTTTTGTACTGGAAAAAAAAAAAAAAAAAAAGGATCCATTAGTATGGAGATAGGGACCCAGTCCATGCTTTTATCCCAGACAGCAAGTGTATGGCAAACTGCCATGTAAGCAAATGAAGGTTTGCATGGCAGAGTGTCTAATCTTTTATTCACTGAGACCATGGACACCAGATTACCCTCTACAGGGAGAATAATCATCTTGTTAAAAAGAGAGCAGGATCCACAACATGGGCCAACCATTTTTGTATGAAGCTCTCCTCAAAAAGGTACTGCTGAACACACATTTTGGAGGAGTAAAGAGCCTTTCAGGTCACACTATAGCAAGGGTCAGCAACCCGTCGATCACTGGCAGGTAATGGGCAGACATTGAACACGTCCCGGTGTTGCCGACCCAGTCTTTTCACCAGAGGGGCAGAGCTGCACAGGTTCACACTCACCTAATCTTAGGGTGCAGAGACAGCCCCCGCCCCTTGCATACGTGTAGCTACAAGATGTTCTGCTTTCATGATGGACTCAAGCATTAGCCTTGTGGGGGTGACCAATTACTCCCCAGACATGAAAAATATTGTGAATGAAAGTGAATGCCATGTTTCTCACTGAAGCCAACTTTTAAAGTAGGCCAAGTTTATATTTTTACAGTGACATCAGTTTTAGTAGATTTTTCTAGGTTTTCTTCTGGCTGTCTACTTTTTATTGAGGGCTTGCTAGTTAATGTATTTTTTTTTTTTTTTTAAGTGCTGCATTCCGGTACTCTTTGCTCTTTTCCATGTTGTCCAGGTAGATCTACAGCTCTCAGAGGTTGCCTACCCCCTGTCCTTTAGGGTAGGCTTTAAGTGTGAGTGGTCTGGAAAGGTTTGATGCTAAACAAGCTGTAATGTAACGGTATGCTTAAACTTGTAATTTCAACTGATCCAATTCACCAGAAGGAGAGAGGGGAAACAAACACTTTCATGATATCTGGTCTGGCCGGATTTATTACTCACTGGAAATAGACAAACTAGTCCCTGACAACCCCCTGGCTGCAGACCACTCTATAGGTTTAGGGGACAAGTACTTTTTCACATAGGGCCAAGCAGGTTTGGACAGCTTTTTTCCCCCTTAATCAATGAAATAGTCATTTTAAAAAAATTGCATTTTGTATTTACTTGGGTTATCTTTGTGTAATATTACAATTAGTTTGATGATCTGAATCATCAAAGTGATAAATATGGAAAAATAAAAAAATCAGGAAGGGGACAAATACTTTCTCACCTCCACTGTATGATCTCTCTATTTTCTGTCTTGTCTTTCATGAGGTTAATAAGGCTGAACTTTGTACCCCAATGTGTACTTGTACTGACATAGGATTGATACTCCGTCACTGTTGGCTGTCACTGTGTCTACGCTCCAATTGTAATTTTTTATTTTTGCACGTGTACCACATTGAGTACTGTTATGAATATTCCAAACACAGAAATGATCGAAAATAATCCTTTTCCATCTTTTTGGTACTATAGGTTTTCTCTTATGTACCAAAATCTCCTCCTCAGGTAGTAAGAATTACTCGGGATGGGGAAACCAAAGGGGCTTGATTGTGGCCGCTGTTATCTATGGTATCTTGAAGTTCTGAAATTCTGCTTATAAAATCACACATTGTGCTTTCTAGTTAATCCCTTCATGACAATGTCAAAACAAACTGTAAAGCGGGATTAAACCCAAAAGCAAACATTTATTGTATTGCGGCTAACCAGTTCTTAGATGTAGCCAGCATTAGTTTACCTTTTTTTTTAGGCTTTCACCTGGTGATTTGGTCAGGAAGTCTGTTTTTCAAAAGAACAAGCTGTCCTGCAGATTGTAAGCATATCTGTCAGTGGTTAAATGGTCACCCCCTAACTGCTACAAAGATCAGCTTTTATTTAACCACTTCCATAATAGGCACTTTTACCCCCTTGCTGCCCAGGCAAATTTTCAGCTTTCTGTGCTCACACAGTTTGAATGACAATTGCATGGTCATGCAACACTGTACACAAACTAAATTTTTATAAATTTTTTTCACACAACTAGAGCTTTCTTTTGGTGGTATTTCTTCACCACTGGTTTTTTATTTTTTTGTTAAACGAAAAGTACTTTTTTTTTCTTCAAAATTTCCAGTCTTTTTCGTTTAACAAAAAATTTAAAAACAGTGAAGAAATACCACTTTTTTTTTTTCAAAATTTCCAGTTTCTTTGGTGAAAATAACCCAAATTAATGTATATTATTTAGTCTGTAGGAAATTATATATTCCACAAACTATATATGAAATATATATGAATATATATGAAAATCGATCAACCCTGATGTACTGAAGGCCTATCTCATTTCTTGAGGCCCAAAAATGACAGAACAGATATCCCCCAAATTACCCCTTTTCAGAAAGTAGATCGCCTGAGGTATTTAATAAGAGGCACAGTGAGTTTTTTGAAGTTGTAATAAAATAAAGAAATGAAAAAATAATTTTTTCACCTTTTTTTAATATACTGTTACCAGTGCAGTGCAGCGTCATCATATAATTGGCGTGCCAGTGATCAGGGACACTGGTGACAGTATGGAGAAAAAAAAAAAAACAATGTTACTATGGTGTTTTTATTATACAAAAAAAAAATTGTTACTACTCTGGGGAAGTGATCAGTATTTTCTTTTCTACACACATTATGATTGCCTATAGCAGTGAATTTCATTGCTATAGGCAAGCATTTAGCTGAGTGAACTTTATTCATTCAGTGTTTTTTGTTGTGATTAGTCACAGCTAATTACATGACACAGAAGGGCTGTGATTGGCCCAGTTTGTATCATGTAATTCCTATGGCCAATCACAGCTAGCAACACAATTGTATACAACGGATGGCATTAAAGGAAGCAATCCATTATTTACAATTGTCATGTGACCTGCTGTGTCATAATTGGTCACAGCGGTCATATGGTACCAGAAATCGGCCGATAGAAACTGGACATTGGTGGTGTCTGATGGACACAGCTGGGGATAGATCTCGCAGCAGCATGGTGGCGATCCAGGAGGATGTCATATGACACCCACCCGGATTGTTGAAAGTCCTGCTCAGCCATCATTTTGCTATTGGCCGGGCGGGAACTAGTTAAAACCATTATTACAAAAGAAAAAATACAAAAACGGTTGTTGTAACTGCTTAAAGTGTGAGTTGAAGTTTGGCTTCAATTTGTTAGTGTATCTAAACCTGCTGTAAGATGCAAATAAATATCACACTCCAAGCTGTACTTTTCTAAGTTACATTACTAGATCATCCATAGCAGATATTCAGCCATGGTATCTCCACCCAAAAAAAAAAAAAATACTACCTCTCAACATTTACTATAATGTGGCTTGATCTTGTTGTGGTGAAATGCATTAAAAGGGTAGGTAGTTTTTTCCCTCCTCTAGCAGGGAGGGAAAGATGTAATGTATCTTTTCTTCTTCAAACAGGAGAAACCCTTGGATGGATCCTTACAGCAGTGATCACTGTCATTTACCGGTTCTCCCAGCTCCTGATTATTTCAGGACTAATCGACAACCAAGCCCCCCACCACTCCTATCCGCCCTCCTGGGCACCTCCCTAAAATGCCTCTTCCACTCCTCCTTCTCATTTTCCTCTCCTCCGTTCCCAAAATCCATTCACAATATCCCTCTGCTCCTCCCAAACAATTGTATATTGTGTCCTCACTGCTTCCTTCACCGATCCACGGCACCCACCACCTCCTCCTATTACTCCACTCTCCCACTGACCCGAACACCTCCACTAGTAGTTTCTCATGCTCCTGCACATCTCGCTCCCACTCCACCTTTCTCACCCTTCTCCTCCTCCTAACCGCAGGGGACATCTCCCCGAATCCTGGCCCTCCACCTTCTCCCTCACCCACACAACACCCTCCCGTCTCCACGTCCTGCCGCAACCCCCGCAACTTAGTATCTGTCCCCCTGCTCCCTAAAATCTCCCCCCCCCCGTTTTCATGTGCACTCCTGAACGCCCGATCGGTGTGCAACAAGCTTACCGTCATCCACGACCTCTTTGTTTCCCTCAACCTCCTAGTGATTACGGAAACCTGGATGAGGCCCACTGACTCTACCTTCCCTGCTGCACTCTCCTACGGAGGTCTCACCTGGACCCACTCACCCAGGCCCAATGGTCGTAAAGGTGGTGGGGTTGGTCCGCTCCTGTCACCGCAGAGCACCTTCCGAGTCCTCCCAAACCCCCCCTCTCTATCCTTCTCCTCCTTCGAGGCCCACTGTGTCAGACTATTTCCCCAACCCCCCTGAAGATTGCTGTGATATACCGGCCTCCTGGAACCATACCCCGCTTCCTGGATGACTTTTCCTCCTGGCTACCCTTCTTCCTCTCCTCTGAGCTACCCACCATCATCCCTGGGGATTTCAACATCCCTGTCAACCTCGACAACCCGGCCACATGCCATCTCCTCCACTTAACCTCCTCCTTTGCACTTGCACAGTGCATACAATCCACCACCCACTCCGTCGGTAATATCCTTGATCTCGTCTTCTCCAACAGCTGCGCTCCCCACAACCTCACTAACACCCCCTTCCCTCTCTCTGGCCACAACCTGATTACCTTCTCTATCTCCTCGTCCTCCAACGCCTACCCCTCCAAATGTCACATGACTACCAGCCGTAACCTCTGCAACCTTAACCTAGCCCCCCTCCACTCTGCAGCTGATCAACTCCACAACAGCATCCTCCCCCTGTCCTGCCCTGACTTGGCTATGGTTGCCTACAACAACACGCTGTCAACAGCCCTTGACTCACTAGCGTTTTTAACCACACGCAACATCAGACCCCGACCACTCCAGCCCTGGCAGACTGATCACACCAAAACCCTCAAATGACACAGTCGTGCCCTGGAGTGACTATGGCGCAAAACCAAATCCCAACAAGCCTTCACCTGCTACAAATCTGCCTTCCACACCTACACCTCCTCCCTCCATGCAGCCAAACAAGCCTACTTCCTGACCCTCATCAAGGTCCTCTCCTCCAATCCTCGCCGACTCTTCTCCACCTTCAACTCTCTACTCTCACCACCCCCACCTCCACCCAGCACCTCACTCACTGCCCTTCAGATTGCCAATCACTTCAAAAACAAGATTGACACAATTCGCAAGGACATCGCCGCAACTCACACGCCCTCTCAACCTGTCCCCTCTCACACAGCTACCCCCTCATCCCCCCTCTCCCTCGACATAACCCACAGGGACTTCGTCACTGCTCAAACTCCCTCCAACCCCATTCCCCCTCACTCAGCTACTCCCTCATCACCCCTCTCCCATGGCCCCACCACTGCTCTGACCTCCACCCCACCTTTCATTCCTCATACTGAAGCCCCCCCAACACTTCACACCTTTGACCTTACTAACATCGAGGAAGTCACCCAAGATCCTCTCTGATGCCCGCCTCACCACCTGCCCCCTCGACCCTATCCCCTCACAACTCCTACGACCTCCCTCCCCCTCCATCCTACGCTCCCTCACCCACATCTTTAATCTCTCCCTCTCCTCCGGCACTTTCCCCTCCCCTCTGAAACATGCGCACATAACCCCCATACTTAAAAAGCCCTCCCTGGACCCCAATGACCCGAACAACCTCAGACCCATCTCCCTGCTCCCATTTACATCCAAACTCCTTGAGCGCCTAGTCTACACCCGCCTATGCTCTCACCTCAAACGACAACAACCTCCTTGACCCCCTACAGTCCGGCTTCCATCCCCTACACTCCAACAAAACTTCCTTACTCAAACTCTCCAACGACCTGCTATCCGCCAAAGCTAATGGCCATTATTCAGTGCTCCTACTCCTTGACCTCTCTGAGGCCTTCGACACAGTCGACCACCCCCTCCTCCTCAAAAAAACTACACTCCCTTGGCCTCAGAGATTCTGCTCTCTCCTGGCTCTCATCCTACCTGTCACAACGCTCTTTTAGCATTACCTATAATGCTACCACCTCCCCCTCACTCCCCCTCTCTGTTGGGGTCCCTCAAGGCTCCGTCCTCGGGCCCCTTCTCTTCTCCATCTACACCTCCTCCCTTGGCCAACTCATACACTGTCACGGCTTCAACTACCACCTATATGCCGATGACACACAAATCTATCTCTCAACCCCCCACCTCACCCCCTCAGTCTCTGCCCGAATCACACACCTACTGAGCGACATATCTGACTGGATGTTGCTCCACTTCCTTAAACTGAACCTCTCCAAGACCGAGTTTCTTGTCTTCCCCCCAGCCCGGACACCACCCCCCATTGACTTCTCCATCATGTCCAACAACGCCACCATCAAACCCGCCCCACAGGCCAGAGTACTTGGTGTCATTCTGGACTCCAACCTGTCCTTCCAGCCCCAAGTCCAATCTTTAACAAGCTCGTGCAGACTCCACCTCCGCAACATCGCCAAAATCCACAAGTTCCTAACCCCAGAAACCACTAAACAGCTCATCCACTCCCTCATCATATCAAGACTCGATTACTGCAACTCCCTCCTTACTGGCCTGCCTCGCCACTGGGTATCCCCGCTTCAGTCGATCCTGAATACGGCAGCCAGACTCATTCACCTTTCCAACTGCTCCATCTCCGCCACCCCCCTCTGCCAATCCCTCCACTGGCTTCCGATTGCGCAACGGATCAAATTCAAAATCCTAACACTGACGTACAAAGCCGTCCACCTCACTGACCTAATATCCAAGTACCACCCAGCACGCACACTCGGCTCCTCACAAGACCTCCTTCTCTCTAGTTCCCTGGTCTCCTCCTCCCATGCCTGCCTCTAGGACTTCTCCAGGGTGTCATCCATCCTCTGGAACTCCCTGCCCCAACCCATCAGATTATCACCTACTCTCCTCTCCTTTAGGCGCACCCTGAAAACCCATCTCTTCAGGCAAGCCTACCCCACCACCTGCTAACTTGCCGACCTCCTCCACTCTTTCCACCACTCCATCCCCCACAGCTTTCTCCTCCTGTGCCACCATCCCCTCCCTCCTAGATTGTAAGCTCGAAAGAGCAGGGCCCTCAATCCCCTCATGTTTTGCATTGTATTGTTATTGTTCTGTCACATGTTCTGTCCCCCTTTGTAATGTACAGCGCTGAGCGAACTATCGGCGCTTTATAAATACTGTATAATAATAATAATTTCATTCAGACTGCGAGCAAGGGCTTTGAGCAAGCAATCGAGCTCACTTCCAGAACAAACACAGGGTATGTGATGCCCAGGAATAAAGCCTACTTCCTGGACGCCTCATATAGGTGTTACATGGTCGCAAATGGGACTGGGCTCCACCAATGGCAGGCCACAACAATAGACCTGAATAGCACTGTGCAGCTAACTCAACACGATGCACCACATGGCTAGGTGAGTGCCCATGCATAATCCAAAACATTACAGGTCATCCCCATATATTCATCTATGCAGGGTCTGGGCACGAGGAGTCAACTGTTCTGGAAACTGCAGGAGCAGCCACAGTGGATATGGTGCAGCCAGGAATCTTCATAGAAGAATCCATTTAGAGAGAAAACCTCTATGGGAAAGGTGAAAAGCTTTCCTCAGTAGAGAGAAGAGGTTCATTACATAAGGACACTAGCAAAAAAAAAAAATACCTAAGGCTCTTGCTCTTCCAATATCCAGTCACCTAAAAGTAGCTGCATATAACCCATGGTTTAAAATGAAAGACCCCATGTCCTGTTTTAACTGGTCTGTGGCAAATACAGCTTACAAATATGATGAAAATAAAATAATTCACATAAAGTTGGATATGCAAATCAATAAATCCCATCAGATATGAGTGGCATTGGACTTTTATAAAACAACGGAAATGGCAACACAGAAATTAAGTGAACAATAAGCAGTTGAATATGAGTAAATAATCATATCTCCCCTTTTACAAAATAGACCACCAAAGGTTTTTAGGTCCTTAACCAACAGAGTATTAGATACAAGCTTAGGAAAAACTGAACATATTGTAGGTTGGAACTCTTTATTTACAGCAATTGCAAGGATGGCAAAATTAATACAACTTACTAATACAATAGAACTCACATTCATTTATCCACAGTTCAGAGTTATAACTGTATCTGTAAAACATGCTGTAGTCCCACTTATCCCACCCCACAGAGAGCATCTCATAGGTCAATTTTTTTGCATTGCTTCATAAGAATAAAGACATTTTTTAACAATTACTTTTATAGCAAAGCTATATGAGCATCCAGAAGTGGCAATGATGATAAGAAAGAACAGAACTTCTGAAACACAGCTAGTTGGCTGCAGAGGACGTGTCTTGCTCTCTGTAGAAAGAGTATCCTGCAGGAAAAAACATCACTTTCAGTGTTTCAGTGTGTTTCTTGTTGCAATGCAGTCACCAGTAAAATGACAAGCAACAGTTCCAGTGATGTATCATAAATTAAAGAGGAACTTTAGCCAGAAAATTAATTCCTGCTAGATCATGTAATGGCAGCCACCTTTTGCAGGTATAGCTATGTAAAACTTTAAAAATAAAGTGCCTATACCATTTAAAATCCAGTAATACACCATCTTGCTCAGCTCTGCACATGACCAATTGCTTTCTATTTTTTGGCACTGTGCTGAATATCAGAGCCACTAGAGGATAATATGCTGACAGCCTAAATATTTACTGCTGGTCAGGGGCTCCGGGCTTCAGCAAAAGGACAGCCTCTGGCAAGAAGAAAAAAAGAACAATGCTGGAGGCAACTTTATAGCACACATCAATTTTGGTAGCATAATTATTAATGTGGAATGTATGTTCCTTGCTAAAGAACATTATTTTTTATCAAGTGGTTATGGGAAAGTTCCACTTTAATGCATAGCTCATTCCAAATATCTGCATTAGTTTCCCACCTTCATTCTCAATCACTTTATTGTAAGAATCTGGTCACTTGAAAATATACTTCTACCTCCTCTAATGCAGTTTGTTGCAACGGCAGAAGTGCTCCCAGAACTACATCCTGATCTCTCTGCCACTATATTTGTGACAATGCTGTCATTTTGATAGTAAGTAGAGGGAAATCTCTTCAAGGGGAGTTAATTGTTTCCAAGGCCATACTATAGCTGAGAAATTTGCTTTATTACTTTGGAAATGCCTCTCATCCCTCCAAGACACTCTCACTGGAAAGTGATATGATGAGTCAAGGTAGAGAGGTCAGTGAAGCCTGTAGCTAATTTACAACAAGAACTAAGGATTTTGGGCTTTACAGGTATACAGGAAAAGAGTGAAAGTGTGATCACATGGCTTCACCACTTCCCACCCATAGGACATCATATGACATCCTCGAAGTGGTTATAGTGGGATGATGTGTGCACAAGCAGGCATCGTCCCGCTATCAAAATTTACAGCCAACAATTCCCTCTTCAGCAGAAGTGATCACTTATGTGGGTGGCGCAAGGGTATTCCCCCCCCCGACCGCACACCACTGCCTTTCACGGGCTCCCATCTGATTGTGGAGCCCGGGGCCACTGCAAATTGGCAGCACTACAAAGAGACAGATTAACTGATGTCTGTGACCCCAGGAAGCGATGATGATTTTGTCACTCCTGGTTTTGGCTCTTAGTTTACTTGGCTGTTAGCGGCCAGGTAAGCAGCCGATCCGGCCAATCTGTGTCTGATTGGCTGCATTGGAAGCTAGAGGAGAGATATGGGGTCTAATAGAAAAGAAAGAGGACCTGTCACGGCCCATACTTTCACAAGAGATGTTGTTCATCCTTTGTAAAAGCAATAAAGTTGATTAAAAAAATAGACAGTAAAAAAATTTCACTATTCACATGTAGTTCACGATTTGAATCTTGTTTTGATTTATTTTGCACATATTTTGTTAAGTATATACTTATTGTTTGGTAAAGTATATACCAGTTGATATTGAAGGTAATACACTATTTAGTTTTTCATTTTTTTGAGGTACACATCTTATCTGAATTTATGGGGATGCTGAAGTTAGACACGGAGGATTAATTTATTTGGACTATAATTTTGGACTTTACATATTGACTGGCACAAAAAAAGTTTTTGTATAATAGTGTAAAAAAAGTTTCAAATAAAATAATACAATTAATTAACAAAAATTTAAAGAGACTCCTCCCCCCGTGCTTGTGCACAAACGCAAACACATATTTAATCCTGTGCGCATATATAAACGGTGATCGCACCACAATTGTGAAGCATCATCATTAACGTCAGAGCGAAAGCAATAATTACAGCTCCAGACCTCATGTGTAACTGTAAATAGTAACCTATTAAGGCTTTTAAAGCTACACCTATGGAGATTTTTAGGTACTGTAGTTTGGCACTGTTCCACTGACGTATGCAAGGTTAAAGCGTGACGTGAGCGTTAGGTCTCACACACACACACACACACATATATATATATATATATATATATATATATATATATATATATATATATATATATATATATATATATATATATATATACACATATACACACACACACAGTGGGGCAAAAAACTATTTAGTCAGCCAGCAATTGTGCAAGTTCTCCCACTTAAAAAGATGAGAGAGGCCTGTAATTGGCATCATAGGTAGACCTCAACTATGAGAGACAAAATGAGAAAAAAAAATCCAGACAATCACATTGGCTGATTTGGAAAGAATTTATTTGCAAATTATGGTGGTCAATATCAAAAGTTCATCTCAATACTTTGTTATATATCCTTTGTTGGCAATGACAGAGGTCAAAAGTTTCCTGTAAGTCTTCACAAGGTTCCCACACACTGTTGCTGGTATGTTGGCCCATTCCTCCATGCAGATCTCCTCTAGAGCAGTGATGTTTTGGGGCTGTCGCTGGGCAACACGGACTTTCAACTCCCTCCAAAGGTTTTCTAGGGGTTGAAATCTGGAGACTGGCTAGGCCACTCCAGGACCTTGAAATGCTTCTTACGAAGCCACTCCTTCGTTGCCCGGGCGGTATGTTTGGGATCATTGTCATGTTGGTAGACCCAGCCATGTTTCATCTTCAATGCCCTTGCTGATGGAAGGAGGTTTGCACTCAAAACCTCACGATACATGGCCCCATTCATTCTGTCCTGTACATGGATCAGTCGTCCTGGTCCCTTTGCGGAGAAACAGCCCCAAAGCATGATGTTGCCACCCCCATGCTTCACAGTAGGTATACTGTTCTTTGGATGCAACTCAGCATTCTCTCTCCTCCAAACACGACGAGTTGTGTTTCTACCAAACAGTTCTATTTGGGTTTCATCTGATCATATGACATTCTCCCAATCCTCTTCTGGATCATCCAAATGCTCTAGCAAACTTCAGACGGGCCCTGACATGTACTGGCTTAAGCAGGGGTACACGTCTGGCACTGCAGGATCTGAGTCCCTGGCGGCTTAGTGTGTTACTGATGGTAGCCTTTGTTACGTTGGTCCCAGCTCTCTGCAGGTCATTCACTAGGTTCCCCCGTGTGGTCTTGGGATTTTTGCTCACCGTTCTTGTGATCATTTTGACCCCACGGGGTGAGATCTTGCGTGGAGCCCCAGATCGAGGGAAATTATCAGTGGTCTTGTATGTCTTCCATTTTCCAATTATTGCTCCCACAGTTGATTTGTTCACACCAAGCTGCTTGCCTATTGCAGATTCAGTCTTCCCAGCCTGGTGCAGGTCTACAATTTTGTTTCTGGTGTCCTTCGACAGCTCATTGGTCTTCACCATAGTGGAGTTTGGAGTGTGACTGTTTGAGGTTGTGCATTGGTGTCTTTTATACTGATAACAAGTTCAAACAGGTGCCATTGATACAGGTAATGAGTGCAGGACAGAGGGGCCTCTTAAAGAAGAAGGTACAGGTCTGTGAGAGCCAGAAATCTTGCTTGTTTGTAGGTGTAATGTGATTGTCTGTATTTTTTTTCTCATTTTGTCTCTCATAGTTGAGGTCTACCTATGATGCCAATTACAGGCTTCTCTCATCTTTTTAAGTAGGAGAACTTGCATAATTGCTGGCTGACTAAATACTTTTTTGCCCCGCTGTATATATATATATATTTATTTACTGGGCGTAACATCATCTTTTAGAATTTAACACAAATTAGGCATTATATAGTGTTTGTGTTTAATAAAATGCATTACAGTTTTTTTCCCCCCAAAAAAATGCTTTTGAAAAGCCACTGCATGTGACAAAAAAAAAACAAAAACCCCACTATTTTATCCTCTAGGGCCTCTGCTAAAAAAGATAATGCTTGGGGATTCCGAGTAATTTTCTAGCAACAAAATACTGATATTTGCATGTAGGGAAGTTGTTAAAGTGGTATTAAACTAAAAAAAAAAACCCAAACAGCTGACAGGTTGAGCTTGTATGACAGAAGAGACCCTCTCTGTCTCTTCGGTTAGAATTGCTTCATCCTACCTGTCAGCTGTCATGTACACTGAACTGTTCATGCGAAGCCCAGAGTATATTTATGGCACCCGCTCTGTGCCATGATGATGGTGGCTCCTGTGCGCTGGGTTTAATACCGCTTTAAACAAAAAATAAGTACTGTGAATACAAAACCTTGTGATCTGCTATGTGCAAAATAAAAATCTAAAGATATAAAACTGTATGTAAACAAATATTACTGTGAATCACCCACACCAATCACATTTTCATATCCAGTGTGTTATATGTAAAAAAAAAAAAAAACTTCTTCCAAAGAGTGCAGCGCTTCACTTCTAATCATACAAATATAACAACATAACAAAATTAGAAAAGCTACAATTTCTGGGGAAATTGTGTTTAGTGTTCTTGCCTCCACCAGTAGTCTACAACTGGAGTGGGCGGAGTAACTGGGTGGAGTGGCTTGAGATGGTCAGAGTGAGTTGCAAACAAATGGTCATATTGTGAAAACCTATCAGGACTATGGCTTAGCCGTGGACATTTTTAGTGGGAGCAGGGATAGCTGAACGTTTTCATATAAGATTTGTGTAGGTGAGCTTGAAAATGAGGCAGTGGTGGCAGTTTAGAAATCATGTCCTGATTTTTCAGCTCACACTCTAGCTTTTGTCACTCTGCTGCCTGCTCACACACCTGGGTTCCTGTGGCAACTTACTCTACAGCAAGGGCAGAGAAGAGAGTTAAAAACAAACTGCTGCAACTTGCTCACTTCACTGGCAGTGGCAATCTTCAAATGGTTTTAGTTTAAAAATTTTACAGCGAAGAGCTTTATATTGTGAGAATCACAAGACCCAGACCTACATTTTGATGCATAGTATGTCTCTGAAATATTAAAAATGAAGGCACAGTCGCAGTTTAAAAATTGCCCTTCAAATTTGAGGTGGCTAGAGTGGAGTTTCAATGAATGTCAATGGGTGGCGTGAGTTGCAAACAAATGGTCATACTGTGAAAATTATCAGGACTATGGCTCAGCCGTGGACATTTTTAGTGGCAGCAGGGATAGCTGAACGTTTTAATATAAGATTTGTGTAGGTGGGCTTGCAAATGAGGGAGTGATGGCAGTTTAGAAATCATGTCCTGATTTTTAAGCTCACACTCTAGCTTTTGTCAGCTCCCACTCTAGTTTTGAACATTCCGCCATTCATTCCTATGGGACCAATTTCACCACAAAAACGCTGATATTTCGTGAACCATTCGGCGAAACATTCCACAAAGTAATAGCATACCAATCGGGAACAATCCACACGTTTCAGTATATTACTGTCTATGTAGTGTAAAAACTGTGGGAGGAGTTAGGGTGGTAAATTTGGTTATAATAATAAGAATATATACAGTCAGGTCCATAAATATTGGGACATCGACACAATTCTAACATTTTTGGCTCTATACACCACCACAATGGATTTGAAATGAAACAAACAAGATGTGCTTTAACTGCAGACTGTCAGCTTTAATTTGAGGGTATTTACATCCAAATCAGGTGAACGGTGTAGGAATTACAACAGTTTGCATATGTGCCTCCCACTTGTTAAGGGACCAAAAGTAATGGGACAATTGGCTTCTCAGCTGTTCCATGGCCAGGCGTGTGTTATTTCCTCATTATCCCAATTACAATGAGCAGATAAAAGGTCCAGAGTTCATTTCAAGTGTGCTATTTGCATTTGGAATCTGTTGCGGTCAACTCTCAAGATGAGATCCAAAGAGCTGTCACTATCAGTGAAGCAAGCCATCATTAGGCTGAAAAAACAAAACAAACCCATCAGAGAGATAGCAAAAACATTAGGCGTGGCCAAAACAACTGTTTGGAACATTCTTAAAAAGAAGGAACGCACCAGTGAGCTCAGCAACACCAAAAGACCCGGAAGACCACGGAAAACAACTGTGGTGGATGACTGAAGAATTCTTTCCCTGGTGAAGAAAACACCCTTCACAACAGTTGGCCAGATCAAGAACACTCTCCAGGAGGTAGGTGTATGTGTGTCAAAGTCAACAATCAAGAGAGGACTTTACCAGAGTGAATACAGAGGGTTCACCACAAAATGTAAACCGTTGGTGAGCCTCAAAAACAGGAAGGCCAGATTAGAGTTTGCCAAATGACATCTAAAAAAGCCTTCACAGTTCTGGAACAACATCCTATGGACAGATGAGACCAAGATCAACTTGTACCAGAGTGATGGGAAGAGAAGAGTATGGAGAAGGAAAGGAACTGCTCATGATCCTAAGCATACCACCTCATCAGTGAAGCATGGTGGTGGTAGTGTCATGGCGTGGGCATGTATGGCTGCCAATGGAACTGGTTTTCTTGTATTTATTGATGATGTGACTGCTGAGAAAAGCAGCAGGATGAATTCTGAAGTGTTTCGGGCAATATTATCTGCTAATATTCAGCCAAATGCTTTAGAACTCATTGGATGCCGCTTCACAGTGCAGATGGACAATGACCCAAAACATACTGCAAAAGCAACCAAAGAGTTTTTTAAGGGAAAGAAGTGGAATGTTATGCAATGGCCAAGTCAATCACTTGACCTGAACCCGATTGAGCATGCATTTCACTTGCTGAAGACAAAACTGAAGGGAAAATGCCCCAAGAACAAGCAGGAACTGAACACAGTTGCAGTAGAGGCCTGGCAGAGCATCACCAGGGATGACACCCGGGGTCTGGTGATGTCTATGCATTCCAGACTTCAGGCTGTAATTGACTGCAAAGGATTTGCAACCAAGTATTAAAAAGTGAAAGTTTGATTTATGATTATTATTCTGTCCCATTACTTTTGGTCCCTTAACAAGTGGGAGGCACATATGCAAACTGTTGTAATTCCTACACCGTTCACCTGATTTGGATGTAAATACCCTCAAATTAAAGCTGACAGTCTGCAGTTAAAGCTCATCTTGTTCATTTCATTTCAAACCCATTGTGGTGATCTATAGAGCCAAAAATGTTAGAATTGTGTCGATGTCCCAATATTTATGGACCTGACTGTATGTGAGATAACAGTAAGTGGTCTTGCCATGCAAGAACACTTAATTAAAAATATTTATAATAAAGTCCAATTTCAATCTTTTTCTTCATTATCCAACTTCCACTTCAAATTTTACTTTTTAATGATGCTGATACTCTGAATATTTTATTTTAAGAAGCATTAACAACCACCTCTTTGTGCCAAATATAAATCACATATTCTGAATACCCTCCACCAGATGTACTTTCACCTGAAGTATGTGACCAAACCACTAAGTAAGGTCATATAATGCTTGTGTGCCTCATATACAGCCCAAATTGGTATTCCCCAATAGATGAATTCAGTCCTTCTCCTTATACTGTATGACTCTTCTACTTTGCTCCTCCTCCACTCAGCAATCCTCAAGTATGCATATGGAAAGAGAAACCACCAAACATAGCGCTTTATCCTAATAAACGATTTATTATCTTAAAATCAACTTCCAGTAACACCCTCACATTTAAGAGGTGCCTCAGGACACCACAGTAATCTACACAGTTAGATTTCCAATGTATACATCAGTTAATACATGCAGCTGTCATTGGTGTCTAGATAGTGCCTGTAGTGCTATGTTTCGAGCATCATGACGTCAATAAGCCCCTCCGCGGTACACCACAGGGTCACATGGCTTCATCAAGGGGATAAGATTGGAAGGCACGGCCCTCTAAATAAATAAATATATAGGCATTAGTGGGCACCATTTTCTTGTAGTGTGCTCATTGTTATATATTAGCTATGCAGTCTCCAACTACAACCCAAAGTACAATGGGCAGTCTTGAATCCCTCCATTCCCCTAAATCTGGTTCATACAGAGACCACCCCTTATTATATTTGATCTCCCATATATAGAGAGTTACAAGTGTGTGTGTGTGTGTGTGTGTGTTTCACTGCATAAAATTGTAAATCTAAATATAAAAAAAATTATAATACTTCTAATATATATAAATCATATGAAATGCAAAACGTATTCTATAAAATGTAAACACCCATAATTATAAATAGTAATAACCCCTATATGCTGTTACTATTGTGCAATATATCTAATCATTTTAGCTATTTGATATTTTTAGGATAATAAAAAAAGATTAAATTAAATACAATAAAATGTACTGATGTACCACGTAAAGATGACAGTATAGAAATATTGTCACCCACATATACTCATGAGTGTATATAATACTGAGGAATATGCATGTGTCATGGACCCCATATTTATGTATTTCTTATATGTATACCCCATAGTCACCCATGTATTACATGAAAACTCACAATTTAATAATTGCATGATGTCACAGACTATCTGCACAAATATAATCAGAAATCCCTACTTATTATGCACTATGCACATACAGTTAGGTCCATATAGATTTGGAGACGGGCACAATTTTAGATTTTTTCATTTACCAAAACATATTTAAGCTATAGTTATATAATGGATATGGGCTGAAAGTGCACGCTCTCAGGTTTAATTGGAGGGTAAGTACATCCAAATTGGAGGAAGGGTTTAGGAATTACAGCTCTTGAGATCCCCCCTTTCTCAAGGGACCAAAAGTAATTGGACAATCAAATCAAAAGCTGTTTCATGGCCAGGTGTGGGCTATTCCTTTGTTATTTCTTCATCAATTAAGTAGGTAAAAGGTCTGGTGTTGATTCTAAGTGTGGTGTTTGCATTTGGAATTTGTTGCTGTGAACCTACATCATGCATTTGTGGTCCCACCAGTCTATCCCATATCTAGGCATTAAGCTGACTTAATCGGACCGCCTTATCGGACTTATACTCCTCTAACTACTTACCAATGCTCACTCGTCTTACCGGTCTTATGCATAACTGGTCTACACTGCCACTGGCATGGATGGGAAGAATCACAGTGGTTAAAATGTCTATTTTGCCTAAGATACTATACCTATTTAGAGTTCTTCCCATCCCTGTTTTCGCACATTTTCTCCGCATTCTGCAACAGCGCGCATATGCATATATTTGGGGTCCTATTCGCCCTCGAGTACCCCGTTCTACCATTCACAAGTCTAAATTATTGGGAGGTCTGGGCCTCCCAGATTTTGTTAAATATTATCACGTCACACATCTTGCGCAACTCAAAAAAAATACCATGCAACCCACGAGATCCCACAATCAGTTGTTCTTGAATCAGTTGATAGTGATCCTCTCTCACTAGCCAACCTACTATGGCTCCGACCATCTGACCATCGTACAATTCGGAATCCAATCACTTCCCACTTTATTTCCCTTTGGGATAGATTCAAATCCCGATATCCCCCCCAATTGCCGCATAATCCTCTCCCATCTTCGAAACTGGGCCTTCCCTCCGGCCTGGTCTTTTCCATGATCTTTCGCGCTCTGGTCCTCAGCAAACCTTCTTCAAGCCCATCACTTTTTGACTAACACAGGTATCAAATCCTTCCCCTCCCTTTGAGAATCTCATTCACTACCAGCGTCGGAAATCTTTCGATATCTTCAACTGAAGCACTTCTATACCTCATCAACCACTTCATGCTCCGTTCGCTCCATGACCTTCTTCGAAAGTGCGAACAAGAAATACCCGCACAGGCAGGGCCTCATCTCCACTCTTTACACTCTATTATTGACTCCTGAGTCTTCCCTTGCCCTTCATATGTCGCTAAGTGGGAGAGGCACCTAGGTTCCAAGCTGAGCCCTGACAAATGGGACCGCATTTGGTTGGCAACCAAATCCTCCTCACAGAACGCAGTAGCAGTTGAGATTACAAGGTCTTGACTCGATGGTACTTAGTCCCAACAAGGATTGCTAAATATACTCCGGGTTACTCTCCAGATTGTTTTCAGGGCTGTGCAATGGCGGGAACGTATCTCCATATCTGGTGGTCCAGCCCAGCAGTTCAAGTTTTCTGGGTCGGAATCTTCCATATGCTGTCTACTCTTTTTGCACAACCACTGTCGCCTACCCCAGACATTGGCTTAGTAAATTTGTGACCCCCCTCGATATCAAAGTCCCAATTCAAACTTCTCTTGCAGATCACTACAGCTGCCAAATTATAGCTAAATCCCCATTATAGCGAAAACCCCATCCCTGTGCATACTGGCGGTACGGAATAAGGTGACACAGGCCATGATACATGCTAAAGTGGAAGCTGCCATTACAGACACTGTCCCTAAATTTTTGTCAGTGTGGCCCCCCCGGCTTTGATGAATCATTGCTCCTCCCTTAATAATCTCCCCCATCTGATGGTAGTCCTGAGCCTTGGTCCAGTCCCAAGTCTCTATTCTGGTAGTCACACGCTCTGTCCGCCCCCTCCTTATTTCCCCCTTTTCTTGCTCTTTTACTCTGACCGTTCACACTATCCCAATTGTTTTTTCTTTACCTTCCAAGGAACCCATCCATATGTCCTAGGAGTACCATTTAACAATACCTTGCTTCCTTTATTTTGTATTACTCTCTCCTACTCATTGCGGTTTCTGCTATGTACAGTGGGGCAAAAAAGTATTTAGTCAGCCACCAATTGTGCAAGTTCTCCCACTTAAAAAGATGAGAGAGGCCTGTAATTGGCATCATAGGTAGACCTCAACTATGAGAGACAAAATGAGAAAAAAAATCCAGACAATCACATTGGCTGATTTGGAAAGAATTTATTTGCAAATTATGGTGGAAAATAAGTATTTGGTCACCTACAAACAAGCAATATTTCTGGCTCTCACAGACATGTACCTTCTTCTTTAAGAGGCTCCTCTGTCCTGCACTCATTACCTGTATCAATGGCACCTGTTTGAACTTGTTATCAGTATAAAAGACACCTGTCCACAACCTCAAACAGTCACACTCCAAACTCCACTATGGTGAAGACCAATGAGCTGTCGAAGGACACCAGAAACAAAATTGTAGACCTGCACCAGGCTGGGAAGACTGAATCTGCAATAGTCAAGCAGCTTGGTGTGAATAAATTAACTGTTGGAGCAATAATTAGAAAATGGAAGACATACAAAACCACTGATAATCTCCCTCAATCTGGGGCTCCACGCAAGATCTCACCCCGTGAGGTCAAAATGATCACAAGAATGGTGAGCAAAAATCCCAGGACCACACGGGGGGACATAGTGAATGACCTGCAGAGAGCTGGGACTAACGTAACAAAGGCTACCATCAGTAACACACTAAGCAGCCAGGGACTCGGATCCTGCAGTGCCAGACGTGTCCCCCTGCTTAAGCCAGTACATGTCCGGGCCCGTCTGAAGTTTGCTAGAGAGCATTTGGATGATCCAGAAGAGGACTGGGAGAATGTCATATGGTCAGATGAAACCAAAATAGAACTGTTTGGTAGAAACACAACTCGTCGTGTTTGGAGGAGAGAGAATGCTGAGTTGCATCCAAAGAACACCATACCTACTGTGAAGCATGGGGGTGGAAACATCATGCTTTGGGGCTGTTTCTCCGCAAAGGGACCAGGATGACTGATCCATGTACAGGACAGAATGAATGGGGCCATGTATGAGATTTTGAGTGCAAACCTCCTTCCATCAGCAAGGGCACTGAAGATGAAACATGGCTGGGTCTTCCAACATGAAAATGATCCCAAACATACCACCCGGGCAACGAAGGAGTGGCTTCGTAAGAAGCATTTCAAGGTCCTGGAGTGGCCTAGCCAGTCTCCAAATCTCAACCACATAGAAAACCTTTGGAGGGAGTTGAAAGTCCTTGTTGCCCAGCGACAGCCCCAAAACATCACTGCTCTAGAGGAGATCTGCATGGAGGAATGGGCCAACATACCAGCAACAGTGTGTGCCAACCTTGTGAAGACTTACAGGAAACATTTGACCTCTGTCATTGCCAACAAAGGATATATAACAAAGTATTGAGATGAACTTTTGATATTGACTAAATACTTAATTTTCCACCATAATTTGCAAATACATTCTTTCTAAATCAGCCAAGTGTGATTGTCTGGATTTTTTTTCTCATTTTGTCTCTACCTATGATGCCAATTACAGGCCTCTCTCATCTTTTTAAGTGGGAGAACTTGCACAATTGGTGGCTGACTAAATACTTTTTTGCCCCACTGTATACAACAGTTGGAACTTTAACACCGGCCACTAGGCCTCATGCCTTAATTCTTTTCTACTGTAAACATACTTTGCATATTGTTGTATGCCATGTAACTTTAATCCCCAATAAAACGTTTGAACAAGGATATTCCTAATTTTATTTATTTCCTCTTCTATAAATTCAGATTTCTACTCTTTACCAATAAACACTGTCAATTTTCTGACTTTGTATTTCAAACTCCTCCGGACGAGTGCAATTGTGTTTAATACGCATAAATTGCCCTCTAGGGACATAAACCAGCCATGGTTTGAACTGACAACTATTGATAAGAATATATGAATTCCTGTCAGTGCTTTTAAAGAAAGTTTTGGTGTAGATCTCATTCTCTTCCTTTATTATTTCTAGATCCAAGAAATGTATGTGATGTTTGCCAAATATCCCAGTTAAATTTTATATTCTTATTGTTAGCAGTTAAATATTCCAGAAATTCACTTAGTCTACTGTGTTTACCCTCACACAATATAATCAGATCATCTATAAATCTCCTATGAAGGGGTAATTCACATTGTTAAAGACGTGCTCCTCCTCCCATTTGGCCATAAATAAGTTGGCTATACTGGGCGCAAACTTTGCACCTATCGCCACTCCGGCTATTTGTAAATAATAATTCCCTTGGTACCAAAACTGATTATGCTATAAACAGAATTCCAAACATTTAATAAGAAATATTCTATTTAGAAGTTAATGTTTCACTTTTTGTTTAATGCCCATTCTGCTGCTTCTATAGCTCCTTCGTAATCAGTGTTGGTGTATAATGATGATGCATAGACAGTAGCTAAAATTGCTTCCTCTGTAATCTTGCTTCGTTATAACAGTTGTATGATGTGTTTAGGGTCCTTTAGGTATACTTTTGTATCTTGCACTAATGGCTGCAGGAAGCAATCTACATACTCCCCTAATCTTGCTGTGAGGCAGTCTATGGCATTAATAATGGGTCGCCCTGGTGGGTGTTTATTATCTTTGTGAATTTTCGGTACACTATAAATCACTGGTATCCTGCATACAGATGGCACTAAATATTTCTCCTCTATTATTTAGGATGCCCTTCTTACTTCCATATTTAATATTTTTTCTAATTCCTTTTCATATTGTTTGGTAGGGTTCCTATTTAGAATCTCATATGTATTATGATCCCCCAGAAACTTAAACATTTCCTGTTTATATTGCTCTTTGGATAGTATTACAATCCCCCCCATACACGTGGCAGATTATTATATCCTTCCTTTGTTCCAATGAATTTATGCCCCTCCTAATATCATATGTGTCTAGTAATTATTTGATGGGTAAATTTTCCAAATCCTCTATGACCAGTTTCTCAAACATATCTATATATCTGTTGTCGGTAACTACAGGGTTAAAGATCGATTTATTTCTCAGATTAGTGTAAAATTCCTTCTTTTGTATTTGGCCTCTCATATTGTGAACCTCTGGATTTTGTGCATGGTACTTCTTAATGTTAAGATTCCTCACCAATTTCTGTATTCCCACATAGGTGTCAAATTTATTCAGTCCTTTCTTGGGGGTATATTTTAAGCCCCTATCAAGTACCTTCAGTTCTTCTTTATTTAGTTCTACTCCACTTAAGTTAAAGATCACTTCCCCTATTGTTCCCTTCTTTTTCTATTGTGTCCTTCTTTCTTCTCTTTCTCCTAATTCCCTTGGTCCTTCCTGTGCCTGTTGTGTTCCCAGTCCTAAAAAAGGCACTGGGGACCAAGTGTTTTCATTTATGTGCATAGTACATAATAAGTAGGGATTTCTGACTATTTACATCCGCACAGATAGTCTGTGACATCATGCAATTATTTAATTGCGCATTTGCACATAATACATTGGTGACTATGGGGTATACATATAGGAAATAAAAATATAGGGTCCATGACATATGCATATTCCATCAGTATTACCTACACTCATGACTATATGTGGGTGACAATATTTCTATGATAGTCATCTTTAGGTGGTATATTAATACATTTAATTTAATTTATTTAAGTGATTTGATATTTTTAGGATAATAAAAGGAGAGGGTGACAGACTCTTAGGCTGGCCATACACTATACAATTTTCTGTTCAATTTCTGCCCAATTTCCTTTAGATTTACCTTCAAATATGTAGTGCAAGGGCCTGCTTAATTGGATACAATTATTATTATTATACAGTATTTATAAAGCGCCAATAGTTCACTCAGCGCTGTACATTACAAAGGGGGACAGAACATGTGACAGAACAATACCAATACAATGCAAAACATGAGGGGATCAAGGGCCCTGCTCTTTCGAGCTTACAATCTAGAAGGGACGGGATAGTGGTACAGGAGGAGATAGCTGTGGGGGATGGAGTAGTAGGAAGAGTGGAGGAGGTCGGTCAAGTTAGCAGGGGGTAGGCTTCCCTGAAGAGATGGGTTTTCAGGGTGCGCCTAAAGGAGAGGAGAGTAGGTGATAATCTGATGGGTTGGGGAAGGGAGTTCCAGAGGATGGGTGACACCCTGGAGAAGTCCTGGAGGCGGGCATGGGAGGAGGAGACCAGGGAACTAGAGAGAAGGAGGTCTTGTGAGGAGCGGAGTGTGCGTGCTGGGCGGTACTTGGATATTAGGTCAGTGATGTAGTATGGGGCAGTATGGTGGACAGCTTTGTACGTCAGTGTTAGGATTTTAAATTTGATCCATTGCGCAATCGGAAGCCAGTGGAGGGATTGGCAGAGAGGGGTGGCGGAAACAGAGCGGTTGGAAAGGTGAATGAGTCTGGCAGCCGTATTCAGGATCGACTGAAGCGGGGATAGCCAGCGGCGAGGCAGGGAGTTGCAGTAGTCGAGTCGTGATATGATGAGGGAGTGGATGAGCTGTTTAGTGGTTTCTGGGGTTAGGAACGTGCGGATTTTGGCGATGTTGCGGAGGTGGAGTCTGCACGAGTTTGTTAAAGATTGGACTTGGGGCTGGAAGGATAGGTTGGAGTCCAGAATGACACCAAGTATTCTGGCCTGCAGGGCGAGTTGAAAGTGTTGTTTGGGTTTGACCTCATATTATATGTTTTTTGGTGAATCTAAAGATATTTTCTAAAAAAAATTGTATAATGTATGGCCAGCCTTATATTCAAAAAGATTAGATATACTGCACAATAGTAGCCGCATATAGGGGTCATTAATATTTATAATTTTGGGTGTTTTAATTTTATAGAATATGTGTTGCATATCATATGATTCATATATATTAAATAAAAAAATTATATATATTTATATATATTTTATGTAGTGAAGTACACACACACACAGATATTATGTGATATAGTCATACACATGATTAGTGGGAGATTTTAAATATATTCGATCTCACATATATATATTTATAAGGATGGTCTATGGCTGAAGTACATCCTGATTTAGAGGAATGGAGGGATTCATGGCCGTCCATTGTGCTTTGGGCTGTAGTTAGAGGCCGCATAGTTCATATATAACAGACTATTTGCTCATAACAGCATGGCACTTTATTGATGTGACTACAAGAAAATGGTGCTTACTAATGCCTATCTATATATATATATATATATATATATATATATATATATATATATAGTAGAGCGCTGTGCCGTCCAATCATATCTTCCTGATGAAGCCACGTGACCCTGTGGTGTAACGGGTAGAGAGGGGCTTGTTGATGTCATGAACATGGCACTGCAGGGTAACTAGACACCGATGACAGCTGCATGTATTAACTGATGTATACATTGGAAATCTGAGTGTGTGGATTAGTGTGGTGTGCTGAGGAAATGATTTTAAGATAATAGTTTTTTAAAAGGATAAGGCACTATGTTTGGTGGTTTCTCTTTCCACATACATGCTTGAGGAGGATTGCTGAGTGGAGGAGGAGCAACATAGGAGAGGCATACAGTATAAGGAGGATTTAATTAATCTATTGAGGAATACCAATTTGGGCCCTATATGAGGCAAAACAAGCATTATATGACCTTACTTAACATTTCGGTCATATTTTCCACGCATGGGTACATCCGTGGAGGGTATTCACAATATGTGATTATATTTGGCATGAAGAGGTGATTGAATATTTTAAAAAGCATTAACAGAGTATCAGCATCATTAAGAAGTAAAATTTTAAGTGAAAGTTGGATAATGCACAAAGATGATGGAAATTGGACTTTATCAAATATTTCTAATTTTGTTATATTGTTTATTATATTTGTATGATTAGAAGTGAGGCACTGCACTCTTTGGAAAAGGTTTTTGGACAAAAATCAAGTGAGGGCCCACCTAAACGTTCTATTCAATGTTCATTCAGATAGGCGAATCCACTACAAACATTATAAATCTAAAGGAAATTGTATTCATCATACTAACAAATAGTGCAGTACTCCTCTATTTACATATATTACTAAAAGGAATACATTTTAAAAAATCCCAATACAATAAACCTTTCTATATAAATTAACTATGCTCAATATGTAAATTGCATTACAAAATGAGTAGCAAAGTCCTTTTTGTGATCAATCCTTCACTTCCTGAATAATCTTCATCACCATGTAATATTTAAAACAACTCCATTCTGTGCTTCACTCTCACCCTATGAATAGGACCAATACACACACAAACACGTTTATTTACTAAAGCTGGAGACTGCAAAATTAGGCTCACTTCTGCATATAAACCAATCAGCTTCCAGATTTTATTGCCAAAGCTTAATTGAACAAGCTGAAGAAGCTGATTGGCCTATATGCAGAAGTGAGCCTGACTTTGCACTCTGCAGCTTTATTAAATAAACCCTACAGGGTCCAATAAGCACATTTTCCAACTTCAGGTGTTAAATGTGTTCTCCAGCACTCCTCTGTTTCTCATCTCAGATTACTGTAATCCACTGCAGACAAACACTTTATCTCCACCCTCTTAGGTTACACAAATGTCATTCTCCTGTCAGATTACCAGTGTACATGGGCTCGTAAACAAATGTATACACATAGTGCTCTCTGTTCCAATGTTTTATTTAAATAGTAAAAAAATCTAAAACTCACAAAAAGTGGCGACATTATGTCTCTTCATATTCCCTGTTTATCTTAACCTTAAGCAGTGCTTTTTTTCAGCTGGAACTTGATGGAACTCAGTTCCATCACCTCTGGCTCAGGCCCTCTCCTCCCTGCTCACCACTATCACCTGTAAACACAAGTGGTTGTGTTCTTGCACCTATTTTCTGAGAAGAAAATCTCTGACCTTAAGTAACATTGCCACGTTCTTAGCCCCTGATGATGAAATGTGTAGGTTGGAACTTGGTGACGTCATGGTGAAGATGGAATGAACAGAAGCTGTGAAAGCTGGGGAACACTTTCATCCACAGCGTCTATGACTTTGTGAGCGAGGTTGCTGTTATACCTGTGGTACACAGGAGCAGTTCTATACTATTTTATTGTGAGTTTATATTTTTTTTTTATGATTTAAATAAAATGCTGGAACAGCGAGCACTATGTGTAGACTTGCATAATTGTTTTTGAGCCCATGTACACCAGTAATCTGACAGGAGGAGAGCAGCACTATGTATAGCAAACTATACACAAATATTATTGAAATCATAATACCAATGCCACCGTTTGGCTGATCTCACCTTAAATGGTTACTGCTCGGCCATTCTTGACAATGATCTGCTTGCAGATGGCCTGTACAACTTCAGATGTGGTACCCTGGCCACCAATATCTGGAGTGTGCATCTGTGAGGAATGGCAAAATATTATTTATAACTAAAAAGTATCACATGAATTAATATAGACAGAAAACATGACTACCACCAACCAATTCCTATTGAGAAAATTGATTTTTGTATTTATTGTAAAATCCTTTTTTCTCAAGCAGTTCATTGGAGGATACCGTCTGTGTGAGGATATAGCCAATAGATATGACTCTGCCTTTATATACCCTGAAAAGCAAAGTGAACATGTGCTTCAAAAATCAGCCCCCCGCCAACCAAAAAAGGGGAAAAATTGTTTACATCAGTAGAAAACCTTTATGCATCTTGATGTGACCAAATCACACTGCCGCCTGTGTGGCCTTGTGTCCAAAACTGGTATCTGTTGATGCAGTGACATACATGTAATTGGACAGGATGATGGAGGAAAAGGTAGTGTTTTTTCACCCTTGCAAAACAGATGTCTAATGTTAAAAGGCCAAAAGATGCACCGACTGCCCTGGAAGAATGAGCAATGATAGGAAATGGAGGTTCCAAACCCTGGAGAGAATAACCCTGTGAAATAATCTAGGGAATTCAGTGAGAGATGTTTATTTAGGGACCCACCAGAATGATGAAAATGGGGTCTGTCTTCCAAAATGCAGCTATGGCCAACTGAACTGATTGCCTGCAATCACCTCTTTAGGGGGAGAAGATGGATAGGACAAGGGTTAGCACAATATCCTCAAGATGAAGAGGATGCATCCTTTGGAAAAAAAAAAAAAAAGACACTCTAAGTTGTAAAACACTACCCTTGCGTAAAAGAAGAAAAGGTTATTGACAGGACAAAGCCAACAGCTTAACACTCCTTGGGCCAATGTGTTGTCAATAAGAAAATCCACCTTCTGAGTCATCAGAGCATTAACCTTGAAGTACAGAGTACCAAATTAAGATTCCATAAAACTACAGGAGCCTTAATTGGCAGGATGATTTAAGGTGTGAATCGGCAAGTGGACAACTAAAGTTTGTTAAAGGATTAGTTTACCTTCGGGAACATGTTACATGTTCCACCCATTTTTAGGGTGGAAAACGTAACATGCTTCTGCTCCTGCAGTGGCTCAGCAATCCGAGCCCTCTGTGTGACAGCAGTACATGGAGAAGTTCCCCGAACCAGCTGTCACTTTTTGCAATGAGTTCAGCTGTGTTATTTGTTCTCACTGAACTACAACAGCACTGTTGAGTGCTGTTGTAGTTCATTAATTCTGTCGATGTATGGGCAGACAGCTCACACTGACAAGTCTGCAAGGAGTCCTGTATTGCACCAGCGATCGGCAAAGCTTTTTTACCCGCAAAAAATGTGCATTTTTTTTTTTAAAGTCGAACTTATCATTTAAAATGCACAAAAATTACAAAGGATAAGACATGCCTCTTTATATTAATAAGTGCCAGTTGCTGTGGTCTGACTCCTGCTATGTCCTGGATATACATATACCCTACAGTACTGTGCCCAGGCCCCATTGGACCCAGCGGCAATAGCACCAGGAGACAGCTTTCCATGCTATTGGGGCATTGGAATATGACATTTGGGAACTTTTTAATCCTTTAATCCTCTTTGGTTCATTGCTCACTACAATAGTTTTGGTCTGATGGCACGGGATTGGCCCCAGCAGAATGTTATAGACGAAGAGGAGTAAGTTTCTTTCAATCCATCAGGGACAGACCTGTACCATCAGGCTGGAAAAATATTTTACCTGGTAGAAACTGTAGAATTACTCAGCAAACCAAAGATAAGCACACTTCTCCAAAAATTAAAAGAACACCTTTTAATCAGAGTATAGCATCAAGTCAATTAAACTGCTTTTAATTTAAAGATTCGTTTTCCAGATAAAAAAATTACATATTTCCATCATATTCTCATAAAACATACAAAACCATTATATTTTCTTTCTATTTCCCACCCCCTCCCAACTAAATGTCTTCCCTACAAAAGTAAGAGGCTTTTTCGCATATCACACCCTAAAGCTTCATATCTTTTGCCTTCAGTACAAATTCTTCCCATTTTTTCCATTTCATATAATATAACTCAATCTTGTCTTCCTGCATATGATAAAGTTTCTCCATCCTACAAATCTGGTTCACTCTATCTACCCAATCTTCTACCTTCGGCACCTCTATCTTACGCCAAAACTTGGGTATCAAACCTTTTGCTGCATTTAGATAGTACCATATACCCGATTCCTTGTATTTATTCACTGATCACTCTGTACTATGTAATAGGCAAATCTCTGGATCTAATCCCATATTCATCCCAGTAATCATCCCAATTAAATTAACTATTATCTTCCAAAATACTTGAATTTTTGGACACTCGCACCATATGTGATATAAAGTGCCTATCTCTCCACACCCCCGCCAACACCACAATGAATTCTCCCCACTCATCTTGTGTTTAACATTCGGTGTAATGTGCCATTTTATCAAACACTTATAATTTATTTCCACCTTTTGCATACTTATATTCTCGTGAGTTAATCTGTATATTTTCTTCTGTTTATCCTTGTCACGATCGTTTGGTTGCCCTTCTCTGTACTTTCTCCAGTTCCCCAATGTTCTTTTTGTGAATTGGTGCCCAAAACTGAACTGCATATTCCAGATGGGTCTTACTAATGATTTGTACAGGGGTAAAATGTTTTCTCTCTCTGGAGTCTATACCTCTTAATTCAAGAGAGGGTTTTGCTTGCTTTAGAAACCGCAGCTTGGCATTGCATGTATATTCTTAGCCCCCAAGTGCATAACCTTACATTTATCAACATTAAACCTCACTTTCCAGCTGCATGGCCATGGAAACCCATTCCATGAAGCTCTCTACACACGGTTGTGCTAATCTGAAGGCCACATGAAGTTTGGAGGTCTTTAGCTATTGACTCTGCAGACAGTTGGCGACTTCTACGCACTGTGCACTTCAGCTTGCGCCGACTCCGCTCTGTCATTTTACGTGGCCTACCACTTTCTGGCAGAGTTGCTGTTGTTCCCAGTTGCTTTCACTTTGTTATAATACCACTAACAATTGACTATGGAATATTTAGTAGCAAGGACATTTCACGGATGGACTTATTGCATCGGTGGCAACCAATTTTCAAATATTTTCCAAAAACACATTTAATTTTTAATATTTAAATGAGATTCAGAATCTTTAATATTTAAATGAGATCCAAACAGTCGGAATTGGCAGTCCCCCATAATTTAGTTTTATTACCTGGTGATACAGCCAGGAAGTATGTTATTTTTCAACTTCCTTTAACTGCCCTACTGACCAGCAAAGGTTAAGAGGGTTGAGACAAGCCATTTACCATTGGCAGGGCTCCTTATAATAATCTGCTATAACTTATGTAAAATCTTTATCCCAAAATGAAAAAAATGCTGTAACTGCTTAAAGTGGATGTTCATTTTCTCAATCAACATTGACTATTCTGAATCCTTATGCTACTAGCATTAGTAAATAGATAAAGTATCATAAACAGTTTTTTACATTTCTTTAGATACTTGGTTTCTATGCCTATGCAAGTGATAGCATACATCCCAGAAGTCTTCAGCATGGGAGGAGGGGTTTTCTCAGCTAAGCACACTCCTGCCGGTATACCTGAGCTAAAGGCAGATGGATTCTAGGAAGTAATTGCTACATGAATCAGCTGCCCTACTCAAGATGGCCACAGCTAGAAATGCTAGAGAGTGCAGTTCCACTTTTAAAAAAGCGTAAACTGGAGTTGGGCTTTACACTGAAAGGCACTAATGTAAAGTTCATCTAAATCTATTAGTTCATTCAATACCACCCTCTCCATTGATTGACAATGCTGCTGTCCAAGGGTGGGTACATTGCTGCTCCACATATGCAGTGGAGGAGTGACTGTAGTCACCATAAGATAGGAGGTATGTTACTGGCTGATCAAGGAATAAACCCTGAAAAAAACAAAACTAATGCAACCAAGACACCCAATGTTTGGTTTGCTACAATACTGTATATTAAATGTTAGTATAGTGAAGAGTTGAAACTTCAGACAATATTTTAATATTGGTCTGTGCCTTCTTATTCTGGTGAGTTTTAGAGATAAAATAAGAGAATTTTGCCAATTAGGTCACAGGCAGGAATTTTCATGTTCCCCACTAATACAAGACAGAATTAATTGGTTTTAATTTTGTAGCAACAAGATGACCTGTCCAGACCAATCCCAGATATCACTGCATAGCCATGAAGTAGGATACCCTGCATGGCTGGTAACTTACCCGATGCTCATTCATACTGCCCATAACAGCTTTACGAATAGATTTTGCATAACTGTGCAACCTGCCAAAACAAAGTTGAAAAGACAGGGCACAGTAATATTATAAAGCTTGTAAGAGATGTTCCAGACAAAGTTATTAATGAAAGGTTTCATACTTGAGATGGTCCAACATCATGCAGCTAGCTAAAAGCATTGCAGTGGGGTTTGCAATATTCTTGTTGGCAATGCTCTTCCCTGTGTTTCTAGTAGCCTGTAAAAGAAAAAAATGAATTATCTAATCGTATGCCATATGGGGGTGGGGATGTGTATTAAATTCACTTACAACACCAGGTTACAGATAACTACACAACTGCATATTGTTTTTAATCAATCAAATCTTTCGAACCGGTCCACTACAGGGACTGGAACAACCACTTCTTGGGATCAATATGGTTCAGGGCAGTCAGCAAATCTGACTGTCTTTGGGCAGACATTTACTGGCTTGAGAAGAAAAAACAGTGAGGATGTAGTTTGTGATGCCATTTTGTACCCTTTTCAGACCACTGAGTGAATCCATAGGTCTGGGATGTGTGTGACCTAGAGGAATGCAAACTACAGATGAAACAAAAACAGATGTCCCTCCCACTCTTAAGAGTAAGGGCACACCTTCATTAGGAAGAGGACTTTGAGATAGACTTGGTGGAATTTGTGTTCCAAGTCTTGTGCTAAAATGAAGGTCTGAATTTTGGTACTGGAGATGAAACTTGTATGGTACACTTTGTTTAGAGGAGGTAGAAGCCTCCGGGGGGGGGGGGCAGTTGGAATCTTATGTTGTGGAAGAAGGACATATCCACGCTTATGAACTTATCAAGTGCATCACCAAAGATGCATCCTCACTCAAAAGCATATGAGTGAGGTGTCTTATAGGCAGCTTCATGCATATGGATTGAAATAAGAATCATTTTGGAAATGTTTATTGTGACTTGTTCTAGGGCAGGGGTCCTCAAACATTTTAAACAGGGGGCCAGTTCACTGTCCCTTAGACCACTGGAAGGTCGGACTATAGTTTAAAAAAAAAAAAAAAAACTATGAACAAATGCAGACAGTACAGGAGATGACCAGAGACTGCGGACATACAACGGCAGTGGGAATACTGGGCCGGCCGCTCCATAAGACGCACAGACATTTCCCCTCAAGTGTGTCTTATGGAGCGGAATAGTGCCTCATCGTTGGTATCAGGGGGAGGAATAGTGCCCCATCGTTGGTGCCAGTGGGGGGAAGCATAGTGCCCCATCGTTGGTGCCAGTGGGGGGAGGCATAGTGCCCCATCGTTGGTGCCAGTGGGGGGAGGCATAGTGCCCCATCGTTGGTGCCAGTGGGGGGAGGCATAGTGCCCCATCGTTGGTGCCAGTGGGGGGAGGCATAGTGCCCCATCGTTGGTGCCAGTGGGGGGGGAGGCATAGTGCCCCATCGTTGGTGCCAGTGGGGGGGAGGCATAGTGCCCCATCGTTGGTGCCAGTGGGGGGGAGGCATAGTGCCCCATCGTTGGTGCCAGTGGGGGGGAGGCATAGTGCCCCATCGTTGGTGCCAGTGGGGGGGAGGCATAGTGCCCCATCGTTGGTGCCAGTGGGGGGAGGCATAGTGCCCCATCGTTGGTGCCAGTGGGGGGAGGCATAGTGCCCCATCGTTGGTGCCAGTGGGGGGAGGCATAGTGCCCCATCGTTGGTGCCAGTGGGGGGAGGCATAGTGCCCCATCGTTGGTGCCAGTGGGGGGAGGCATAGTGCCCCATCGTTGGTGCCAGTGGGGGGAGGCATAGTGCCCCATCGTTGGTGCCAGTGGGGGGAGGCATAGTGCCCCATCGTTGGTGCCAGTGGGGGGAGGCATAGTGCCCCATCGTTGGTGCCAGTGGGGGGAGGCATAGTGCCCCATCGTTGGTGCCAGTGGGGGGAGGCATAGTGCCCCATCGTTGGTGCCAGTGGGGGGAGGCATAGTGCCCCATCGTTGGTGCCAGTGGGGGGAGGAATAGTGCCCCATCGTTGGTGCCAGTGGGGGGAGGAATAGTGCCCCATCGTTGGTGCCAGTGGGGGGAGGAATAGTGCCCCATCGTTGGTGCCAGTGGGGGGAGGAATAGTGCCCCATCGTTGGTGCCAGTGGGGGGAGGAATAGTGCCCCATCGTTGGTGTCAGTGGGGGGAGGAATAGTGCCCCATCGTTGGTGTCAGTGGGGGGAGGAATAGTGCCCCATCGTTGGTGTCAGTGGGGGGAGGAATAGTGCCCCATCGTTGGTGTCAGTGGGGGGAGGAATAGTGCCCCATCGTTGGTGTCAGTGGGGGGAGGAATAGTGCCCCATCGTTGGTGTCAGTGGGGGGAGGAATAGTGCCCCATCGTTGGTGTCAGTGGGGGGAGGAATAGTGCCCCATCGTTGGTCTCAGTAGGGGGGGGAATAGTGCCCCGTCCTTGGTGTCAGTGGGGGAAGGGGATAGTGTCCCAACATTGGTGTCAGTGGGAGGAATAGTGTCCCATCGTTGGTGTCAGTGGGAAGAATCGTGTCCCATCGTTGGTGTCAGTGGGAAGAATCGTGTCCCATCGTTGGTGTCAGTGGGGGGAGGAATAGTGCCCCATCGTTGGTGTCAGTGGGGGGAGGAATAGTGCCCCATCGTTGGTGTCAGTGGGGGGAGGAATAGTGCCCCATCGTTGGTGTCAGTGGGGGGAGGAATAGTGCCCCATCGTTGGTGTCAGTGGGGGGAGGAATAGTGCCCCATCGTTGGTGTCAGTGGGGGGAGGAATAGTGCCCCATCGTTGGTGTCAGTGGGGGGAGGAATAGTGCCCCATCGTTGGTGTCAGTGGGGGGAGGAATAGTGCCCCATCGTTGGTGTCAGTGGGGGGAGGAATAGTGCCCCATCGTTGGTGTCAGTGGGGGGAGGAATAGTGCCCCATCGTTGGTGTCAGTGGGGGGAGGAATAGTGCCCCATCGTTGGTGTCAGTGGGGGGAGGAATAGTGCCCCATCGTTGGTGTCAGTGGGGGGAGGAATAGTGCCCCATCGTTGGTGTCAGTGGGGGGAGGAATAGTGCCCCATCGTTGGTGTCAGTGGGGGGAGGAATAGTGCCCCATCGTTGGTGTCAGTGGGGGGAGGAATAGTGCCCCATCGTTGGTGTCAGTGGGGGGAGGAATAGTGCCCCATCGTTGGTGTCAGTGGGGGGAGGAATAGTGCCCCATCGTTGGTGTCAGTGGGGGGAGGAATAGTGCCCCATCGTTGGTGTCAGTGGGGGGAGGAATAGTGCCCCATCGTTGGTGTCAGTGGGGGGAGGAATAGTGCCCCATCGTTGGCGTCAGTGGGGGGAGGAATAGTGCCCCATCGTTGGCGTCAGTGGGGGGAGGAAAAGTGCCCCATCGTTGGCGTCAGTGGGGGGAGGAATAGTGCCCCATCGTTGGCGTCAGTGGGGGGAGGAATAGTGCCCCATCGTTGGCGTCAGTGGGGGGAGGAATAGTGCCCCATCGTTGGCGTCAGTGGGGGGAGGAATAGTGCCCCATCGTTGGCGTCAGTGGGGGGAGGAATAGTGCCCCATCGTTGGCGTCAGTGGGGGGAGGAATAGTGCCCCATCGTTGGCGTCAGTGGGGGGAGGAATAGTGCCCCATCGTTGGCGTCAGTGGGGGGAGGAATAGTGCCCCATCGTTGGCGTCAGTGGGGGGAGGAATAGTGCCCCATCGTTGGCGTCAGTGGGGGGAGGAATAGTGCCCCATCGTTGGCGTCAGTGGGGGGAGGAATAGTGCCCCATCGTTGGCGTCAGTGGGGGGAGGAATAGTGCCCCATCGTTGGCGTCAGTGGGGGGAGGAATAGTGCCCCATCGTTGGCGTCAGTGGGGGGAGGAATAGTGCCCCATCGTTGGCGTCAGTGGGGGGAGGAATAGTGCCCCATCGTTGGCGTCAGTGGGGGGAGGAATAGTGCCCCATCGTTGGCGTCAGTGGGGGGAGGAATAGTGCCCCATCGTTGGCGTCAGTGGGGGGAGGAATAGTGCCCCATCGTTGGCGTCAGTGGGGGGAGGAATAGTGCCCCATCGTTGGCGTCAGTGGGGGGAGGAATAGTGCCCCATCGTTGGCGTCAGTGGGGGGAGGAATAGTGCCCCATCGTTGGCGTCAGTGGGGGGAGGAATAGTGCCCCATCGTTGGCGTCAGTGGGGGGAGGAATAGTGCCCCATCGTTGGCGTCAGTGGGGGGAGGAATAGTGCCCCATCGTTGGCGTCAGTGGGGGGAGGAATAGTGCCCCATCGTTGGCGTCAGTGGGGGGAGGAATAGTGCCCCATCGTTGGCGTCAGTGGGGGGAGGAATAGTGCCCCATCGTTGGTGTCAGTGGGGGGAGGAATAGTGCCCCATCGTTGGTCTCAGTAGGGGGGGAATAGTGCCCCGTCCTTGGTGTCAGTGGGGGAAGGGGATAGTGTCCCAACATTGGTGTCAGTGGGAAGAATCGTGTCCCATCATTGGTGTCAGTGGGAGGAATAGTGTCCCATCATTGGTGTCAGTGGGAAGAATTGTCTCCCATCATTAGTGTCAGTGGGAGGAATAGTGCCCCATCATTGGGGTCAGTGGGAAGAATCGTGCCCCATCATTGGTGTCAGTGGGAGGAATAGTGCCCCTATTCCTCCCCCCACTGACACATCATTAGTGTCAGTGGGGGGAGGAATAGTGCCCCATTATTGGTGTCAGTGGGGGAAGGAATAGTGTTCCATCGTTGGTGTCAGTGGGGGGTGGAATAGTGTTTCATCGTTGGTGTCAGTGGGGGGAGGAATAGTGTCCCATCATTTGTGTCAGTGGAGGAATAATGCCCCATCATTAGTGTCAGTGGAGGAATAATGCCCCATCATTAGTATCAGTGACACCAATGATGGGGCACTATTCCTCCCACTGACACCTATCACACGTAACTTGCTGACCCCTGTTCCAGCATGGTGCTACTGCAGCCAGCATACCTGGTTGCAGCAGCACTATCAGCACGGCACACTTATCTGCCAGCTGTCCTTCACTCCGGCCTCTCTCTCACTCGATGTTCGCAGGGCCGCTCGGCTCCGCCTCCTCGCAGGTGATTGGCCGCCTGTGTGCCTTTCCTGAGCTACAGTTCTGGCGCCCAATCACCGGTGAGGAGGCAGAGCAGAGCGGCAGGAGTGAGGCAGTGGCCAGAGTGAATGAAGGAGCAGAGCTTCCTGGACTGGATCGTCGTGGGACTGGGACTGGAGCCAGGTAAGGTACAGCAGCTCCCTGCCCGCCCCTGTACTTAATGCCCCTTCCTGTCCCGCCCCTGCCGGCGGGCCGGATAAATGGCCTCGGCGGACCGCATGTGGCCCACGGGCCGTAGTTTGAGGACCCCTGTTCTAGGGCATCAACACATAAGTAGGGTGTAGGGCAGAAGGAAACATTTGTAAGGGTTTCACCAGAACTCTATTCTGGAATACAGGATTCTGTTCATTGCACTAATCCAATTAGCTGCAGTTTGACAAGCAGAAACTACAGCAAAAAAGAGCATTTAAGAGTGTCTCAAAATCCTTAAAATGAATGAACATCTTGTAAGAACAGTAATATGTTTATTTAGGACTGAGATGGCGGGATCTGCTACAGGAATAATCAACATTGTTATGCTTGTTATTCTTTTTCCATAGTTCTGCAATGATTCTCAGAAGAGTTAAAATATTTTCAGGAGTACTCCATTTGTCATAAATCGCCCATTCTTATTGTCCATGACTGTTCCTGTCTTCAACTTTGCAGGTCTCTTAATACCTAAAGTGGCATCGCAGAACAGAGGAGAATCAAATAGAACTATGCCAAGGCTTTTGTACACAGCAAAAGTAAGCATGTCTACATTGACAAACATTTTGAGCAACACCATAGTACTAGGTGTATAGAAGCCTTGGGGTGAGAAATCTTCCATTGCCTCCTCTAGCACAGTTTTTAGGTCCACTACATTCTTCTCTGTTTCTACTACAGCGAGATCCACTTTTGACTCAGGTAGAGAAGGTGGGGATGGAGAAGAAGCCTGGTACTTTTGAGTGCCGAACGGCTGTTATAAGGCCACTAGCTGTTGCAGAAGAAGTTACAGAAAATCTGCCTTGGTCAGACGAACCACTTGTTGCATGCCTGACATCGAACTAGAATTAGGTACAAAGACCAGTGTAAAAATAGGGTCCTTCTCCAGTGCAGGGGAAACACTGTCACTCTCAGTGGTTGAGTGCTTTGCAAGTGAGTGTTTGCCCGAGTTGTTGCCATGTTTACCTTGTGTTTGGTTTCTGCCATTGCTTTCAATGAGAGTGTTGCCCTGTGGGGTACTCATGAAGTAAAGAGCAGAAATTAAATACCGTATTTTCCGGCGTATAAGACGACTTTTTACCCCTTGAAAATTTTCTCAAAAGTCGGGGGTCGTCTTATACGCCGGTAACGGCATGCTGACACTTTTTAGGGGGGCGGCACGGTGCCGCCGCCGCCCCCCCCCCCTTCCAACAGAAGGGAAACTAAGTACAGGGGTGGGCAGGGGCTGCTGTCTCTTACCTGGCTCCGGTCCCACGAAGATCCGGTCCAGGAAGCGCGGCTGCTCCTTCCTTCGGTTCGTCCACTGGATGTTCGCGCGGCTGCTCAGCTCCGCCTCCTCACCGGTGATTGGGCGCCAGAACTGTAGCTCAGGAAAGGCACACAGGCGGCCAATCACTGGCGAGGAGGCGGAGCCGAGCGGCCCCGCGAAAATCGAGTGGAGATGCAGGTAAGTGTGCCGTGTAGAGGTGCTGCTGCAACCACATGCTGGCTGCAGCAGCACCGTACTGGAACAGGGGTCAGCAAGTGTCAGTGGGAGGAATAGTGCCCCATCGTTGGTGTCACTGATACCAATGATGGGGCATTATTCCTCCCACTGACACCAACGATGGGGCACTATTCCACCCCCCACTGACACCAATGATGGGATACTATTCCTCCCCCCCCACTGACACCAATGATGGGATACTATTCCTCCCACTGACACCAAAGATGGGGCGCTATTCCACTGACACCAATGATGGGGTGCTATTCCCCCCAATGATACTAATGATGGGGCACTATTCCTGCCACTAATACCAATGATGGGGCACTATTCCTGCCACTGATACCAATGATGGGGCACTATTCCTGCCACTGATACCAATGATGGGACACTATTCCTTCCACTGACACCAATGATGGGGCGCTATTCCTGCCACTGATACTAATGATGGGGTGCTATTCCTCCCACTGATACTAATGATGGGGCACTATTCCTCCCACTGATACCAATGATGGGGCACTATTCCTGCCACTGATACTAATGATGGGGCACTATTCCTGCCACTGATACTAATGATTGGGCACTATTCCTGCCACTGATGCCAATGATGGGGCACTATTCCTCCCACTGACACCAATGATGGGGCACTATTCCTCCCACTGACACCAATGATGGGGCACTATTCCTCCCACTGACACCAATGATGGGGCACTATTCCTCCCACTGATACCAATGATGGGGCACTATTCCTCCCACTAATACCAATGATGGGGCACTATTCCTCCCACCGACACCAATGATGGTGTACTATTCCTCCCACTGACACCAATGATGGGGCACTATTCCTCCCACTAATACCAATGATGGGGCACTATTCCTCCCACCGACACCAATGATGGGGCACTGTTCCTCCCACTGACATCAATGATGGGGCACTATTCCTCCCACTAATACCAATGATGGGGCACTATTCCTCCCACTGACACCAATGATGGGGCACGATTCTTCCCACTGGTGTGCACTGAAAGAGGGGTAGTCTTATACGGCGAGTATAGCCCAAACACTACATTTTAAACAGGAAAAGTAGGGGTCGTCTTATACGCCCAGTCGTCTTATACGCCGGAAAATACGGTAAGCGTTTTCGTAAAAGCATACACAACAACCCAGGAGTCAACTGTCCTGTAGCAAAGTCCTTGTGGCAATAGGGCAGGAGGAGTGCCTGAGCACCTTATAAAGGCTCAGGGCAGAAGTGGTAAAAATGCGACCTGTGGTGTGATGTAACACCAAGTCATGAACCTGAGACTAAACTTTCAAAACTTGGCAGTAAAAATTCTACCATTCAGATCTTAAAACACCCAATAAGTGAATAAACTCAAACACATTCCAAACTTCGGTATAGTTTTGCGAAATACTGTTCAGAGTACACTAAAAAAAAAGTGTAATGGCGATATGGAGTCTCATACTTGCTGTAATACTACTGTATCGGTCTGACAACCAGGACAAATCTGTTTTGCCTTTCCACATCACTGGTCCCTAATTTGGATACCAGCAAAGATTTTGTGTCTAATGACTTGAAGGGAACAGCCTATAAATCAGGGTCTATGAATATCAACCCTGGATGTTTACTGGCCATTTTCTATCCTGGCTGATTCGGGTGTCCTGTACAGTTTTGTTCCATCACTGCAAGCTTTTCCTGACTTTTCAGAAGTGTTGGTATCTACGTCTGTACTAGAGATGTGATAGAAGATAGAAACCAAGTTACTTGGTTACACAGTATACTCTGACAAAATCACTTCTTTGTAAGTGCAATCTATCTACATGCGTTTTTATCTTCACTCTCTAGTAGGTACTCTCTAGTAAGCTCAGGATTTATAAATATCAAAGCTGGATGATTTCTGGCCATTTTCTATCCTGGCTGATTTGGGTGTCCTGTACAGTTCTGTTCCAGGACTGCAAGCTTTCTTTACTTTTGCTGGCTTTTCAGAAGTGTTTTTGTCTGCATCTGTACTAGAGATCTGACAGCAGAAAGGAACCAAATTACCAGGTCATACTCTCTGATCAAATCACTTGTTCGTGGAATTTATCTACATGAGTCTTATCATCACTTTGTTGTATTTAGAATATGGAATGCACAGTAGTACTATGGATATAGTTTACCTCTGTGTTTAGTATACAGAGTAAGAGCTCCACCTCCCTCAAAGTACACTTAGCTGCAGCAACTGTTACTCACCAAAGTACCTCTGACAAATGTAAACATTGAAAACCAAAAAGCGTTGAACTTGCACAGGGTGATCAGAGGGTAGGCTGTTCACTGAAGTGTGATCAATAAATGTGAGCAGTCAGAATGGAAAAGAAAGTTGCAGACTTTAAAAGAGGTAAATACTAACTGGGATAAAAAAAAGCATACACCAATCTTGAAAAGGCAGAATGTGCAGTGAAGTGACAAGAAAATTGACAAATATTAGGATATAGTCATTCACAAGCATCCAACTCCACTGTTATAGAAACGCAGATAGGTTTATTTGAGGACTTAAGTAAAAGGAAATGGGAGAAGACATGTTTTCTAGAACCAAACTGAAATCATTAATAAAGGGTTATTTCACATTCACAAAAAAAAATGCCTATGAAAGGAAGGGTGTAAAGGGGATAAAAAAACAAAACAAAACTGTGCAGCTCTGACTAAAGTCGAATAAAGCGCTTGCTAGGTGTAGGCCGTTTACATACCTTCTGAAGCCTGACTGGAATACTCCCAGGACATTGCTAGCATGTTGCTTAGTGAGGCCTAGTCATTACTGCTCACCTCTACCATCACAGGGGTGAGCTCTTTCTTTTGATTCAAACCCACTCACATGCTCTCTCTCCCCGATGCAGTAGCTCTGAGACCAATGTTTCAGAGATCACTCCTGTAATGGAGGAGGTGACATTAATAACTAGGCCTCACTTAGCAACATCCTAGCAGTGTCCTGGGAGTATTCCAGTCAGGCTTCATGAGGTGCGTAAATGGCATACACCTATAGCAGGACATTATTCAACTTTAGTCAGAGCTGCACAGTTTGTTTTAATCTACAGATGACTACAGGCTGCATCGCAACCCCTCTAGTTCAGAATGAAGTTCCTAGGTGGTTCCCCAGATTGCAGGAGGTTCAGAAATGCCCTATAGGCCCTCGCAACAATGAAAGCCAAAGAGAGTGATTAGTCATCTTGGTCATATCTGCTGAAACATTCTAGCTTTCCTACTGCCTCAAAGTTATTTTTGGTGTGTACCATAGGAAGCAAGTCATTGCTGTGATTTTGCAAAAGTGGAATTTTGATGGAATGAGAATGACAAGGACAAATGTATTCCTTCACTTTTTCATTTACCAGGAATAAAAGATAACAGAATGAGACTACTCTGCTTGTCACTATATGAGGCATAATACAAAGCAAAGTTGTAAAGGTCTCAAGGGCCTTAAGAAGTTAGTGAGCAGTTCAAAAGTTTCTATCTAGCAAAGAGAACTCTTTTACATGAAATAAGAGATTCAAGAAAATCAAAACTCAGTTTATATTTATAACAAAAAGCAATAACCGGTACTCACTGTCTCAAACACTGCATAGACACTCCCATAGTTTGCTCCGGGTACCAATCCTGGGCCTCCGACCAGTCCAGCACAGACATTATTCACTATGTTCCCATAAAGGTTGGGCATCACCATCACATCAAACTGCTGGGGGTTAGATACAAGCTACAATAGGACAAAAAGAGTTGTAAAGTTCAGATGTCTCGATGCTCTGCTCTGGACCTGGTAATCTCAAACCATGCAGAGATTATTATGAATGTCCATATAAAAGAACATCTGGGTAGCAGTGACCATAACATGATTTAATGTATTATTAGCTGTAAACAAGCACATACAGGAATAAAAACGCTCAATTTTAAGAGAGCTAATTTTCCAAGGCTGAGAGCTGTTCTTCAAGACTTAGACTGGGGGGGCATCAATGAATACAACGCAGAAATAGGAGTTCTTCAAAAAGACTGTGTATGTGAACACACTGCAAAATATATTCTCATGGGCAACAAGTTTAAAAGGCTAAAAAATAAAACCTATGTGGCTTAGGGCCAAAGTTAAAAAAGCTATAGATAATAAGAAAAGAGCTTTTATTAAATATAAAAATGAAGGAACGCTATCATCATTTAAACATTATAAAGAACATAACAGAATAGGCAAAAAGGAAATAAAGGCCGCAAAAATTGAAAACGAACGACAGATTGCAAAAACCAAGATAAATAGAATATGGGATTTTGAAGGTGCATAAAAATAGATGAAAATAAATATTTAAAAGGGTTTTTGTTCCAATTTATTACAAACAAATTATATCGAGTACAAGTACAGTAAATCTTGACATTCATAAACAGGCTTGGCTTTTTTTCTGCGCCATATAGATAGTGCTTCCCTACATGTTTCGCCCAACCTGGACTTCCTCAGGGGAAGAGATCAGTTATCCGCAGTACAGTCTACAAGTATATCAAAGACATAAATCAATCAGACATGGTTATTACATATACCATTTGATTATTTTACACATGGGTTTTTAACTGTCCAGAAAGGTATATGAACCCCCAGCTTACCCTTGGGACCATGCTGCCAATAACATTCATTAAAACAGTGATGCACATACGTTAAGATTATGGCCCAGGCGTCGTGCAATTGCAGAAGGTACATTGGACATAGGATGTCATTGGTCGGATGCGGACGTCCGGTATATTATGACTGCGCATGTGTGGATCAACGCGTTTGCGCTGATCTAAGCTGCCCAAAAACTACCATGCACTCAAAGGGCTGCAGAGATAGGAGGAATGAAAGACAGCGCCACCAATGGTCGGAGGATATAGATAATACATGGAAGAAATCAAGCAACACATAATCCACCATCTAGTGGTAAAATAGAATAACTGCAGGTATTGCCATGAAGATTTATAAATCAAAATAAAACCAATGCCACCACTAGTGAAATGGTCAAGCTAACATATCAAACAAATCAAACAACATGTAACTAAGTATCAGGTTGCAAAATATGACAATGACACACTCTGCTGTCAATATCCTCAATGGTGGTACAATCAACACATGAAAATAACATACGGCGAAGCAAGGGGCTTCAATCCTTCAGCAGTACATAAAGTGGCGCAGGCCTCGGATATCGAAGTGCCGCGCCCTGGGCGTCCGTACAACCACACCTAGGGACACCTGTACAAGACCTGGACACAGTATATAAAGCAACAATAAGAAAATTATAAATATATTGGTTAACGGACAAGCTGGGGGGGAGGGGGGCCACCATTATGGACAATTATAACAAATAGCTCAGAATCATAGTTATAACTCAGCCACGGACCAATACACTCATTTTGAAATAACAATTACCATAAAGATTGTATGAATTTAGAAAACGGGAATTTAAACCCTATTATAAGACTGAAAGGACATGGGGTATTACTGCAGGACAGAATTACAGATTATAAAAATGGTTTGAAGCTTAAAGATTCATTCAGGCTTGGATAGCGGGTGGCATTAAGTTTATGTATCCAACGTGTCTCGGATTGTAAAAGTTTTTGGTCAATGTTTCCTCCCCACACATGGATGTGTTCCAAAGCCATAAACCTGATCATAAACCTGATCATTCCCAGATCAAAGTTGTGATAAAGGCTAGGGATGCACCAAAATTTTGGTGGTGAAACGCTTCGGTCAAAAACACCCCTATAAGCCAATAAGAAAAAAAGCACAGACACAGGTGCCGAAAAAACCCGCCCCTCACTGCTGCCACCAGCCGCCGCTCTGTAGTTCTCAGCCTTACCTGACAAACCATCGAACGATCACAGCACTGGGCATAGAGATTAATGAAGGAAAGATGGCCTCCACGTATCTCTATGCCCTTGGAGGACCAGAACGATGTCACTTCCGGTTCCAGCCATTTTTTTTAAAGCGCTAGATCAATGCTTTTTTGATCTAATGCTTTATATTGCAGAGGAGAGATGTGGGGTCTTATTGACCCCACATCTCTCCATAAAGAGAACCTGTCACTAATTATATCTATCACAAGGAATGCATGCAATAAAAGTGATTAAAATTATTTTTAAAGGGACAGTGCCAAAAAAATTAAATGTAAAAAAGAAAAAAAAAAAAAAAAGGGGTTTAAACGGATTAACGTGTCTCCGTCCCCCCACGCTCGCATGTAGTGGTGAACGCATAGGTAGGCCATTCCCACATATGTAAACGGTGTTCAAACCACACACGTGAGGTATCGCCACGAACGTCAGAGCAAGAGCAATAATTCTCGCACTAGACCTCCTCTGTAACTTTACACTACTAACTTGTAGAAATTTGTAAAGTATCACTCATTGAGATTTTATATACCGCACTTTTACGCCATTCCATGAGCGGGTGCAGTTTTAAAGCATGACATGTTGGGTATCTATTTACACGCCGTAACGAAAAAAATTGGGGTACGCATTGTGCTTTTTTTAATCAAAGAATATTTTTTTCCAAAAAATACATATTCATTTTTAAAAATTGCGCATTTCGGTTTCGGTCTTCAGCCAAGTGCATTTTGAATTTTCGGTTTTGGAACCAGAATTTTAATTTCAGTGCACCACTAGTAAAGGGCCACATGTCTGCTAATAGGGGTCTCCCATTTTATGATTTTTGATAAGGGAGACATGATCCCTGAAGTTTTGTTTTGCCCACATAAAACAAGCCACAAAAACATTTCATTAAGTAAACTATAGCTGGTGTTTGACAAGTAATTGTATATTTAATGCGATGATCTAAACTACGAGGAAGATATACGTCATGGCAATTGGACATAACACAACAAAAGTTACATTTGTTGCAGGAATAGGTACCTGTTCTTCCAGTTGGATTCAACTTGACTATTATGATGACTTCGGACCAATCGGTCCTTAGTCGAATGTGGCCGTTTACAGGTGATAGTCTGCTTCGAAGATAAGCATTTACTAGCTGTAGAAGCGGCCAGCAGAAGTGGACAATATTTAATATCCCTTTAATTTGTAGATGTTTGGAATAAGTAGTTATTAACCGTACAGTACAGTCATCCTTCAAATTTTTGGTCCTGTAAAGTAAAGACTGGCGTTCCTGTTTTTTAACTTTATTATACACGTTTTTCAGGCAACTATGACTATAGCCTCTGTGTCTTAACCGAGCATAGAGAGAGTCAGCCTCCCTTACAAAATCATCATCTTTGGTGCAGTTCCACCTTAAATGGAGATATTGACTATAGGGAATACTTTTTATTAACAGTTCAGGATGTGAGCTTGAAGAGTGTAAAATAGTATTGCCTGCAGATGGTTTCCTATATAATGAATATCATACGTCGGCCAGGTGGAAGGTATATAAGGGCAGATCAGATGAGAGATGGTGTTTTGGTCGCAGAGGTGATGCCTGAACATTTAGGCTGTGCTTGGGATCTTATCTTTGGTGAGACCGATAATTTTTTTTGTTTACAAACGATTTTATTGTACATGAGTAGACAGTAAAACAACAGCACATTTTTAAAGTGATATCGTCAACAAAAACAAGGCATTTTTGAAAAGTACATTACATAAAATTGTATTAACATAAAAAAGAAGATGAAAGAAAAGAAGAAGTTACGAGTGCATGAAATACGTAAACGATAAAGTAGGTTGAGTGATACATCTATCAACAGTATATGTCAGCCAGCTTTTACTGGGAATGTTGTTAAGCATGCAATAAATGTCTACAATCTCTCCATGACTCCCATTTTTTATCGTATAAGTGCATCTTATCCAATAGGGTATAATGAATGCGGTCCATGAGCATTACAGTATCAATTCTGTGTAGTACGGAGTCCAAGGGCACAGCATTGGACCTCCAATGTAAGGCAATAGACCATAAAGTGGCAATACATAATGTATGTATCAATCTCAGATTGGCATCTGAGACCCCTGGGATATGGGCCCCCAATAAACAGGTCTGTATGGACAATCGCATCGGGGTGCCCGACAGTGAGGTAGCCACCTCAGATATCTTACGCCAGATCAGAGATATGTCCGGGCAATCCCAAAATACATGAACCAAAGTACCTGTGCGGCCACAGCACTGGAAACATAAAGGGGACGTTTGTGGAAACAATACATGTAGTCTTGACGGGGTATAATACCATCTGGTTAAAACTTTAAGGGCTGTCTCACGAACCGAAAGATCTAGAGCTCTTGCATATATTATCCATCATGGAATCCCAATCCTCATCTGAAAAAGTGATACCACAATCCTCCTCCCATTTTCGTCTGTACAAAGGGGGAGCATGAAAAAGACAGATCAAAAATTGGTTATAAAGATCTGAAATAAGACCCCTACCTCTGGGAGAGTCACGGCTGATACGTTCAAAAAAGGAAATCGGAGAAGATGGGGTAAGGCCAAAGTGCGCATTAAAAAAGTGCCTAATCTGTCTATAACGAAGGTACTCGCGAAGAGGAACATCAAATAACACAAGCAGCATATCAAAGGTAATGTAAGATCCTCCTCTTTGGAAATCCGATAATCTGATAAAGGATTGATCATACCACCAACGAAACACGTGAGGAGAAGAAAAGGCTACAACAAAAGTAGGATCACCAAAAAAAACACCTGGGGGAATAGGAGAGACTAAACTCAATTTAGATTTGTATTTGGACCAAAGTGTCAGCGAGTGGGTCATTATGGAGTTATGAAAAGTAAGCGAGCGGGGGGAGATTTTAGACCATAAAATTCCCGGTAAATAAAAAGGACGTATCGACTGAGACTCAAACTTAATCCATGGGATTTGAGAGTTAATAGTAGCCCATTGTGATAATTGCGCTAAACGAGCCGAGAGGTAATATAGCCAAAAGTTGGGGAGACCGAGACCTCCCGTTCGTTGTGAGCGATACAAAATGGATGAGGCAAAACGTGGATGCTTATTTCCCCAAATAAAATTGTTAATAGTCCGCTGAAAGTGATCCAAAAAGAGACCGGAATTGGAAGTGCTCTAAAAAGATAAAGCAGTTTGGGCAAAATATTCATTTTAACCGCTGTGACTCTACCCAGAAAGGAGATATGATAACCATGCCAAATCTTCAGTAGGGTAGAGAGACGTGATACACATGGTGGATAATTAGCGGTAAACATATCCGAGTATCTGGGAGTGAAATTAATCCCCAGATAGGATATCCTGTCCTTGGCCCAGCGAAATGGGAAAGAACTACGGAGAGATGCACTGAGGGAGTCAGGAACATTAATAGGCATAATCACCGATTTGGTAAAATTAACGGTGAGACCTGACACTTTAGCAAAATCGTTCAATACGACACACAAATTAGGCAAAGAAGTCAACGGGTTAGTAATAAAAAGCATAACATCATCAGCATACATGCTCAGCTTAAAATGTGAAACTAATAATGAATAGCCAGAAATATCCGAATGTGATTTAATCGCCAATGCCAAAGGTTCCAACACCAGCACAAACAAAAGGGGTGAAAGAGGGCAACCCTGACGGGTACCTCTACCCAATGTAAAGAAGTCAGAGTTACAGCCAGGAAGCCTTATTCTTGTTTTAGGAGAGTCGTATAGGGCATGTATGCCTGCCAAAAACCCATCACTGAAGCCCATTTTCTGTAGCAAGGAGAACAAGTAGGGCCAAAGAACACTGTCAAAGGCCTTGTTGACGTCTGAACTCATCAACAGAACCTCTTTGGAATGTAAATTGGCGTCTTGAATAACATTTAGAGTGAGACGAATGTTATCAGTAATAAATCTGTCGGGGATAAAACCCGACTGGTCTGGAGAAACCAAAGAGGAGATGATAGGGGCCAACCTGTTCGCCAAAATACGGCTAAATATCTTCAGATCGTTATTCATTACTGAGATTGGTCTATAGTTTTGTGGCAAACAGTGGTCTTTCTGTGGTTTGGGTATTAGAGACATGTTAGCCAACAACATCTCCTCGGGGAACTTACCCCCCTGTAAAACATCATTAAATAAAGTTATCAAATATGGAGCCAACGTAGAGGCAAAATGTTTATAATAGCTAGCGGTAAATCCATCAGGACCCGGTGCAGTAGAGCGTTTTAGCGCGCTTATCCCACATGTTATTTCCTCTAAAGTACAGGGGGCATTAAGAGAGGCAATCTGAGAAGGTGTTAGAGCAGGAAGGGGTATAGAATCCAGCCATGAGTCTGATGGAGGAACAGAATCTGACTGCGGAGGAGCCAGTAGTTTAGAATAAAAATTTTCAAAAATACCCAAGACTTCCTGAGGTAGAGATGAGATAGCACCCAAATTAGTGCGTAATTTATACACACGTGGGGGGCGCAGAGAGTGGTTCAATTTCCTTGCAAACATGGTAGATGCTGAGTTGCTATGTAATAGGAACGAGGCCTTCGACCAGCGGAGAGCCTTTTCAGTCTTTTGGGAAAGCAGGGCATTCAGTTCCAAGCGCTTTTGGGACAATAGCTGTTTATTGAGTAGAGATGGATTAGCGACATGGCTTCTATAGTGTGCTTCTAATTCACGGGTTAGAAGTAGTATTTGCTGCCAACGTTTTCTATTTCTGGATGAAGCCATGGAGATAAGTCGGCCTCGTAGGACCGCCTTGTGGGCTACCCAGAGTGTGGCTGGGGAAATATCAGAGGTAGAATTAGATTGAAAGTATTCCTGAAGAGATGTAACCACCTCCTGGCGAGAGTCAATATCAGTTAGCATAGAGTCATTAAGTCTCCAAGAAAAGGGAGTAGGCGCCAATCCCACAAACGTGATAGATAAAGCCATAATACTGTGATCCGACCAGGGGCTCAAATGAATACAAGCTATCCTAGAATTAGCTAGTAAAATAGGAGTACAATAGATATAGTCTAATCTAGCATAAGAGTCATGTGGGTGGGAATAAAATGTGTAATCCCTGGCTCCCGTGTTGTGCGCTCTCCAGGCATCCACCAACTGGAGGGCATCTAGTTTCTTAGTAAGAGATTTTGGGAAAGCCTGGGAAGAGTGCGAGGAGGAACTACGGTCCAAAAGAGGATTTGCCACCAGATTAAAATCACCACCCACCAGTAGATGGGGGGACAAATACCTATCCAGAGCTCAAAAAAATGTAGAAAAAAAAGGTAGCTTGTGCCGAATTCGGGGCATAAACATTAGCAATTGTAAGTTCTCGACCTGAAAGGGTGCCTTTAAAAATGATAAACCTACTGTCCGTATCACGATACACATGTTGAACCTCAAAGGGGAATGAGTTATGTAGAAAGATGGCCACTCCCCTACTCTTGGAGGAATGTAGGGTATAATACCCCTGCCTATAGGATCTATGAAAATATGTCGGGTGTTTTGCGGCTGCAAAATGTGTTTCTTGTAATAAGATGATTTTAGCTCCAAGTCGTTTATATTGAAGAAAGGCTGTTTTGCACTTACTTGGCGAATTGAAACCCTGGACATTATGCGAAATACATTGAATTACCATAATAAACAGAACTTGCCACTATCATCATAAAAGTACACATTGCAAGGATATCCCCTAAAATTATTTGGCTAGACATAGAGACCCGTAGGTCAGCATCAGATAGGTGTACAGGTGGCAGTACCAGCCTAGGGGACCCCCAGACCCCAACATGGGGGCCATGACGTCCACAGACCGACACAATACCATCCTCATGCACTAAAGTTTTGAGAAAAGAGAAAACGAAAAACAGTGAGGAGGAGGCTGTAATAGCTCCTACAATTGAGAGGGTAACTGAAGAACATGGATCAGGCAGAAAATTTGTCATACCTGATAAAACAAACAATTCAAACATTAAGGGGCCAAATGGGCCCAGACCCTGGCTCCTTAGAACATGGAAAACAGAGCTACCCTCCCTTAGTCGGGCGGCGACACCACCGGCCATGTCAGGAGGCAGGGTGGGGTAACGTGTCAAAGAGTTATGAAACCATAAATTAATGGGCGTAATTAGGAGGGTCCGAAGACCCTTGTTATACCTTAACTCGTCCAGTTATCAATGCAAGGCACATATAATACTCAGAATTACAAAAATATCACAGCAGTAACCACAGAAATACACATCCTGACAATGTAAGAGATAAAGAGCCAAATCCCTGTGTTGTCCCAATTCTTGGTAAAGTCATAAGAGACAATAGGCAGGTCTAAAGACTGTCAAAACAATGGGTATTAGGCAAGTGTGAATGGACCTGTCAACCCGGTTCTTGTCTGACTCTCCTTCTATCCCTCCGTGGAGATGGGGTATGAGGTTGAGGTGATGGGGCATCCGCCAAGCCTAATTTGGCCAAGATTGCTCTACCTTCGGGAGGGGATGTAGCTATATATGTGCTCCCATTATGTGGAACTATCAGCTTAAAAGGGAAGCCCCACTTGTAGCGGATACGAGCTGAGAACAGTGCAGTTGTAACTTCTTTCATTTTTCTACGCTTCTCCAACGTGGCCGGGGAAACATCTGGAAAGATTTGTAAAACCGAGCCTTCAAAAAAGATCGTTGGGGTATTACGAGCAGCTCTGAGTATGTCTTCTTTTGTCAAGAAATCCTTCATACATAGGACAATATCTCTAGGCGGCTTGTCAGCAGGAGGTTTAGGGCGTAGGGCTCTATGGATGCGGTCACAGGCAAAAGATCCAGGGTCGCGATCCGGAAGGAGTGTTTTAAATAATTTGGTTATGGTTAATGAGAGGTCAGACATAGTGTAAGGGACCGCCCGGCGGTACTACTAGCACTCCACTGAATAGGCGTCCCCAGCGCACGGAGTCTAAGTCCCAGGGTGCTTGTTCACCAGGGCCCCTGATGGTGGGGATGGACTTGGAGCTCCCTGAGACCAGGTCGTGACTACCGGGTGCGTCCGTCAGTGGTAGTAGTATGCGCAAGGGGCTCCCACGGGGAAGAGTCTGATGTGAGGAGGTCAGAAGACCCCACTGCACGGGATGGATGGATGGATGAGCAGGGTCAGACGGGCCGGGTTGGTAACAGAGAGGGCGGCAAGGTACAAGGCAGCGGGCATAGAATGGTCGGGTCACACGCCAGGTCAGCAACAGCAGGTCAAATCCAATAGGGGGCATTCAGGAGAGAGGTCAGGCAAAGCAAGGGTCAGAACAGGAGAAAACAGCAAGGTCAGGTACAATCCGGGTCAATAACTTACAGGGTACAGGTTCACAGGATTCAGAATGCAGGAAAGACCAGAAGGCACTGAATGACAGCTCAGGGTCGTTTAAATATCCCGCCCTGCGCTGCCATTGGTGCCCAGCGGGCGGCCGCGGCTTCTACTGCGCATGCGCGAACTCGAACGCCGCGGCCGGCCCGGAATCAGTGCTCGAGTCCCTGCGCCGGGCGGCATACTGCGCCTGCGCCGGGACCAACGCGGCGGGGATCGAGGGGATCCCTGACATTGCCCCCCCCCTACGGGCAACCTCCGGATGCCCACCCGATCTCTCCACCACGGGTGATCGCGAAAGAACCTCCGGACAAGTCTGGGTGCATGGACATTATGGGCTGGTTCCCAAGAATTGTCCTCAGGACCATAGCCCTTCCATTTGATAAGGAATTGGGTCTGGCCTCCCCTCCTTCGACACTTCAGGATAGTTTCAACCTCAAATTCTTCTTCTCCTTCGACCGTTACCGCTTCCGGGGGTCTAGATTCCCGGTCAGGGAAGGCGTCTGGGACCACAGGCTTCAGAAGGGATACATGAAAGACCGGGTGGATCTTGAGCGTGTCAGGGAGGGCGAGTTCATAGGCTACTTCGTTAACCATCCGTTTAATGCAGAAGGGGCCTATGAATTTGGGTCCCAACTTCTTTGACGGGCAAAGCATCTTTAGATTGGACGTCGCCAGCCAAACCTTCTCCCCAGGCCGCAATACCAGATCTCCTCTCCGTTTCCTGTTGAATGCTTTCCTGTAGTTTTCCTGGGCCCGACTGATGGCCACTTGAAGCTTCTTATTGTTCGCAGCGAAGAACGTTACCACATCTTGTGTTGCTGGTACTGGGCATTCCGACACCAAATCCGGGAGGAAGACTGGGTGAAAGCCATAGTTGGCGAAGAACGGGGACTGCCCTGTGGCTGAGTGGCGGGCGTTGTTATACGCAAATTCTGCTAAAGGAAGAAGTGGCAGCCAGTCATCTTGAGTAAACGAGGTATAGCATCTTAAATATTGCTCTAAGGTCTGATTGGTCCTTTCGGTTTGACCGTTAGTTTGAGGGTGGAACGCAGAAGAGAGAGATAATTTGATGTCCAGGGCTTTGCACAGTGCTCTCCAGAATCTGGACGTGAACTGGACCCCTCGGTCCGAGACAATGTCTTCGGGGACCCCATGCAACCTGACTACCTCACGAATGAAGACTCGCGCGGTCTCGGCCGCCGAGGGGGTCTTCTTCAACGGGATGAAGTGGGACATCTTGGACAAGCGGTCCACGACTACCAGGATTGCCGTGTGGTCTCGGGATGGCGGAAGCTCGACTATAAAGTCCAGTGAGATCTTTTGCCAAGGCCGTTCAGGAATAGGTAAGGGTCGCAGCAGACCCCAAACCTTGTTTCTTGAGGGCTTGTTCTTCTGGCAGGTGACACAGGACCTGACATAGCCCTTACAATCTTTAGCCATGTCTGGCCACCAGAATGAGCGTCGGAGAAGTTCCAGGGTCTTTTCTGGGCCAAAGTGCCCCGCCATTGGGTGGTCGTGGCAATGCCCCAAGACCAGGGTTCGAGCTTCTTCCGGCACCACAATTCGATCTTCCCTCCATAGGAGTCCCCCCTTGTTCTGGAGCGGCCCTCCGCCTGGGGTAGAGAATTTTGTGGATGCCTCCATTAGCCTGGAACGAAGGTCCGACTGAAGGACCAAGAAGTTACCCGAGGACAGGATGGTGTCAGGTACTGGGGTCTCCTTGGCGTCTTCGTACATCCGTGATAACGCATCCGGCTTAGTGTTCTTTGATCCCGGCCGGTACGTAATATGGAAGTTGAATCTTGAAAAGAATAGTGCCCATCTCGCCTGTCGCGGGCGTAGACGCTTGGCAGTTCTCAGATACTCTAAGTTCTTATGGTCAGTAAATATTAAGATAGGGTGCACCGCACCTTCCAGCAGGTACCTCCATTCCTCTAACGCCGTTTTGATCGCTAGTAGCTCACGGTCACCGATATCATAGTTCCTCTCCGCTGGGGTCAGCTTCCGTGAGAAGAACGCTACCGGGTGGAGCAGTTCCTTGGTGCCTTTTCGTTGGGAGAGGATGGAGCCTACCGCATTCTCCGATGCATCTACCTCCAAGATGTAGGGCAGAGCGGCGTCTGGGTGACCCAAAATGGGTGCCGAAGTGAACAGTTTCTTTAAGGCTTCGAAAGCTCCCTGCGCTTCTGGTGTCCATCTGAATCGGGTTCCCAGCTTGGTTAGCTGAGTAATGGGGGAGACCAGACCCGAGAAGTTCTTGATGAACTTCCGGTAAAAATTTGCAAAGCCGATGAATCGCTGGACGCCTTTCCTGTCTGTGGGTTCAGGCCAATCCAGTATTGCAGCGACCTTCTGGGGATCCATCGCGACCCCCGCGGTGGAGATAATCAGGCCCAAGAAGGCAATGCTGGATTGTTCAAAACAACATTTTTCTGCCTTGGCGTACAACCCATGCTGCCGCAACCGCCCCAATACTTTTGCTACATGTATTCTGTGTTCCCCCAGAGACGGGGAAAAAATCAGAATGTCGTCTAAATAAACGATCACAAAGACATCCAGAAAGTCCCTAAAAATATCATTTACAAAATGTTGAAACGTGGCCGGAGCATTACACAACCCGAACGGCATGACCAGATATTCAAAATGACCGAAGCGGGTACGGAAGGCCGTCTTCCACTCGTCCCCCTCCCTTATGCGAATCAAGTTGTACGCCCCCCTCAGATCCAGCTTGGTAAAAACTACTGCTGACTTTAAACTTTGGAACAGCTCAGGTACTAACGGTAGTGGGTAACGGTTTTTTATCGTGACCCTGTTCAATTCCCTGTAATCGATACATGGCCTTAAGGTTTTGTCCTTCTTTTCAACAAAGAAGATTCCCGCCCCCGCCGGTGAAGTGGAGTGGCGGATGAACCCCTTCTGGAGGCTGTCCTCGATATATTCCTTTAGGGCCCCCAATTCGGGCTCTGAAAGGGGGAAGATTCGCCCAAAAGGAATTTCTGAGCCGGGTAACAGGTCAATGGGGCAGTCATAAGGGCGGTGGGGGGGTAGAGTATCAGCTCCCCGTTTGCTGAACACATCTAGAAACCCATGGTAGGCCGCAGGGATTACTTGTTTTAATTCAGCTTCCCCCTCAGAGCACAGGAGGATTTGGGGGGTCCCCGGGCCCGAAGTGCGGCAGTATATTCGACAGTATGGGGAAGGGAACGTGATTACTCCGGTCTCCCAGTCAATCTGGGGGTTATGGGCCCGTAACCATGGGAGCCCCAGAATGACTGGGAAGAGGGGTGAAGCTATAGCATCCAGGCGGAGGAGTTCCTGGTGCTGGCCGGCAATGACAGTGGTGATGGAGGGGGTTTCCTGGTTCACTACCCCCGATTTTATTCGGGAACCGTCGGCCAAATAAATATTGAACCCCTTCTGTTTCAATTGAAGGGGAATACCCTGCTGGTGAGCAAAATTAATATCCACGAAGCAGCTGCATGCCCCAGAGTCAATTATGGCCGATACTTCCACGGTCCTTTCTGGAAGCTGAAAGGAAAGGGGCACCACTAAGTATTGGGATGGACCAACATTGCCAAGGGATAAGGAAGAAGAGGTGCACTTACTCAGTTTCTGCGGGCAGGAACGCGCCATATGACCAGCTTCTCCGCAATAGAGGCACAGGTTCTGGGATCGTCTGCGCAGATGTTCCTCTGGGGATAGTTTAGGCCGTGCCAGGCCGAGCTGCATGGGTTCGGGGTTGTCTCCAGGTGGCCGGTTTTGGATGACTGGCCTAGGTGTTTGACTGGGACCCTGAAATGATCCCCAGGGATTTCCGTGACCCTGGCCGGACCTCTCAAACCTGCGTTCCCGCAGTCTACGGTCAATTTTAATGGTCAGTGCTATTAGGTCCTCTAAAGTCTCAGGTACCTCCACCCGGGCGAGCTCGTCTTTCAGGCCGTCTGATAGGCCAACACGGAACTGATGCAGGAGTGCGAACTCGTTCCAGCGAGTATCCCCCATCCACCGCCTAAATTCAGATGCGTACTCCTCCGCCGCTCGGCGGCCTTGCCGGAGTGTGTACAGAGTAGCTTCAGCAGAAGCTGCCCGCTGCGGGTCATCATAAAGGATGGCCATAGCATCAAAAAAACTGTCAACCGAACCAAGGTGAGGGTCATTTTTTCCCCGTAATCGATGGGCCCAGTCTTGGGGTTCACCCTGCAGGAGGGATATGACGAACCCCACCTTCACGGATTCAGTCACGAAGGTTCGGGGTTGTAGCTCAAAATAGAGGAGGCAGGACTCGCGGAATGATCTGAACCGAGTGCGGTCCCCGTGGAAACGTTCTGGTAAGGGTACTCGGGGGTCGGCCGCCGGGAGTGGTGCGGATGCCCCAGACACCAGCACAGGGACTGCTACAGCTGGAGGTGTGGGGACCGCGGCTTGTGGGGCAGGAACGGATATAGTGCAGGCCTGGAATTGAGTTTCAATCTGCTGACATCTATCCTGCAGGGCCGATACGGCCTGTGTCAAATTGGATAGGTGCCTGCAGATCTCCTCCAGCGGCGAGGGACCTCCTCTAGACTCAGTCATGGCCTTCTGGTACTGTAAGGGACCGCCCGGCGGTACTACTAGCACTCCACTGAATAGGCGTCCCCAGCGCACGGAGTCTAAGTCCCAGGGTGCTTGTTCACCAGGGCCCCTGATGGTGGGGATGGACTTGGAGCTCCCTGAGACCAGGTCGTGACTACCGGGTGCGTCCGTCAGTGGTAGTAGTATGCGCAAGGGGCTCCCACGGGGAAGAGTCTGATGTGAGGAGGTCAGAAGACCCCACTGCACGGGATGGATGGATGGATGAGCAGGGTCAGACGGGCCGGGTTGGTAACAGAGAGGGCGGCAAGGTACAAGGCAGCGGGCATAGAATGGTCGGGTCACACGCCAGGTCAGCAACAGCAGGTCAAATCCAATAGGGGGCATTCAGGAGAGAGGTCAGGCAAAGCAAGGGTCAGAACAGGAGAAAACAGCAAGGTCAGGTACAATCCGGGTCAATAACTTACAGGGTACAGGTTCACAGGATTCAGAATGCAGGAAAGACCAGAAGGCACTGAATGACAGCTCAGGGTCGTTTAAATATCCCGCCCTGCGCTGCCATTGGTGCCCAGCGGGCGGCCGCGGCTTCTACTGCGCATGCGCGAACTCGAACGCCGCGGCCGGCCCGGAATCAGTGCTCGAGTCCCTGCGCCGGGCGGCATACTGCGCCTGCGCCGGGACCAACGCGGCGGGGATCGAGGGGATCCCTGACACATAGACTCCGGAATTCCCCTGACTCGCAGATTATTCCTGCGATTACGATTATCTATGTCCTCGACCTGCGCCTGCAGTTGTAAAAAAGCCGTTTGATCATGCTCTCTGGAAAGTTCACCATAGGCTAAGCTAAGTTCATCGTGTTTGGTTTCTAAGCGGTCGGTCCTGGAGCCCAATGTGGCTATTTCCTGAGAGAGAATATTAGTGCTTTTATGCAATTCTGATTGGAATTTACCGGCTAGCTTGGCGTACATAGATTCCAAGCAGGACTCCAGGTCCCCCTTTGTGAGTTGCTGTGTATTTTCACTGACGAGGGTGGGATCAGACAGGGATGCTCGCTCTGTATTGACTGGAGACATGCTGCAAATCTCCTGTGCCTTAAGTAGGTATGTCGTAAGGGACTTTTGAGCTTGTCCCCTTTTTTTCTTGGTGGACGGCATACAGGGAGTCTCCTGGGGGTGATCAACTGAAAATTGGATAAGAAATGAAGATAATAACCCCAGGAGACCTATAACGCCCAAAATAGATTCAAGGTTGTAGTTACATGAATGCTGTCAGAGTCATCCACGAAAACATTATATTGTAAAAATATTTAGCAGGCCGTGAAAGGGCTGAGAGGACATAGGCTGCAGTAACCACCTTATATCATTCAGAAGCCGGAATATAGCACCATGTACCACCCCAGGACCCGAGAAGGATGAGGGGCAAGCGTGAAGCAGAGATCCTCCAATATTGAGCACAGGGCCCTCCAGGGCAGATCCAGGAAGACACCCCTCGGAGCAGTATCAGGGCCCCAGTAGGCCACGGAGCCCCACAGGGGTCGTTGCAACAGAGGTAGATGGCGTCCGGGGATGCAGCAGCGAAACCCAGTCCCCAAATCACTGTGGGGGACCAGATGACTACCAGCCCGTCCCCCCTTACTCACTGTGACCGGATGAGAGGAGGGCCCGCCAGATGGAGTAGGCTACAGCTGCCCGCCGCTGTGGGGAGCGGCAACACACAGCGGCGTCCCTCTCACAGGTCCAGCAGATGCAGAGGGTGCCTCGGATGTCCCCGAGCGATCCCCCACCACCCGGATGGCAGCGGGTGGAAATCGAGGTGCCGGAGCCCGGCCCACGTGGCCGAAGCAGGCCGCGGATGTCCGCCGCCACGGACGGTGAAAATATTGCCCGGGGCTCCTCTCCCAGGTACAGGAGATGTCCCCAGGGGCCTCCGCTGCCCCGCTGTGATCCGCTGCTGCACGGATGGCAGCGGATTTAAAAGGTCGGCGCCGGAGCTCCGGACACGCCCCTCATGAGTGAGACCGATAATTTAATGCTTTAAGTGTCTAGTCACCTATGTGACCTCCAAGAACTGTTCTGTGAGCAACTCTTTCTTGGTTTTCTCTCCTTTAGTGTGGATTTTTGATGTGTGAGGAAGACGTCTGACATCTAGTGGTGGTGCTTCGGTGTTTATAATCCTCCCTACCGCACTTATTTTATTGTAAGTGATCTAGTCAGATATTATATCAGGAAAGGTTTTTTTGGGTGGTTTGTTCTGTTTTTTTTTACAACTTTGATGGTTATATATTTATGTTTAGGTGGACATTTGGTCCTTTATGTGCCTTCTGCAATTGCACGGACACCTGGGCCATAATCTCAACGTATGTAAATCACTGTTTTAATGAATACTATTGGCAGCATGGTCCCAAGAGTAAGCTGGGGGTTCATATACATTTCTGGACAGTTAAAAACCCTTGTGTATAATAATCAAATGGTATATGTAATAACCATGTCTGATTGATTTATGTCTGATATACTTGTAGACTGTACTGCGGATAACTTATCTCTTCCCCTGAGGAAGCCCCGGTTGGGCGAAACATGTAGGGAAGCACCATCTATATGCTGCAGAAAACAGCCAAGCCTGTTATGAATGTCAAGATTTGCTGTACTTGTATTCAATATAATTTGTTTGTAATAAATTGGAAAAAAAACATTTTAAATATTTCTGTTTGTCTATTTTTATGCACCAATTCCATATTCTATTTTTCTTGGTTTAATTCTACTGGGGATCTGGTACAATATGTGGATGGTCAACCACTCATCATTTTTTCAAATTGACAGATTGCAAAAGATAGCAGGACAAACCCCCAAAAATTCTTCAAATATATTAATAGTAAAATGGTCAGGTCCAAGAATGTAAGACCATTACAAAATAATCTAAAGTGGGTGACTAGGGACAAAGAGAAGGCAAATTTATTAAATAGATTCTTCAGCTCTGTGTATACAAAAGAGCATGGGGGAGCTCTTGTCCATAATAGGCATGATATGGACACAGCTCCAGATGATCCACATTGGCTCACAATTGATACGATTGAGAAATATTTAGACAGAATAAAGGTGAATAAAGCACCTGAACTGGATGGCATACACCTACGGGTCATTAAAGGATTGAGCGCTGCCATTTCAAAGCCATTGTTTCTAATTTTTAGGGCCTCTTTAATGACTGGCATAGTAGCACTGGACTGGCGAAAGGCCAATGTGGTGCCTATATTTAAAAAGGGGACAAAATCTTTACCAAATAAATATAGACCTGTTAGCTTAACATCTACAGTTGAGAAGATACTGGAGAGTTTAATAAAAGACCACATAAATATGTTCTTGCTGGAAAAAATATTTTAAAGCGGAGCTCCACCCAAAAGGGGCAGTTCCACTTTAAGCCTTTGTCCCCCACTTCCTATTAAGGATTGGAACCTTTGGGGAGCGGGGAGGGAGGGGGTACCCGATCGTAAGTGGAAGTTGTCCAACCCCCCTCCCTTCCTGTAGTCTTCTGGGACATGTGACAGGTCCCAGAAGACTAAGAGGCCATTCACAAAGTGCAGCGCTTCCTGCGCATTCGCAGTAGGCACCCGGCTGTGAATCCGCAAGCTGTCACAGCCAGGTGCCCGCACTGAAGATGCTGGTGCCAGGGAGACAAGACGGCCAGTGAAACCAGTGGTGGTGAGGATACTGCTGGACTAAGGGACAGGTGAGTGGCTGTATTTTAAAAGTCAGCAGCTACAGTTTTTGTAGCTGCTGACTTTTTTTTTTTTTCCCCAGGTGGAACTCCGCTTTAAACAACAGACAGCATGGATTCATGAAAGACAGAAGTTGTCAAACAAATCTGATTTCTTTTTATGAGGAGGTGAGCAAAACCATGGACAGAGGGGTGGTGGTGGACGTGGTATAGTTGGATTTTGCAAAAGCGTTTGACACAGTTCCCCCCACACACGGCTAATGTGTAAGGTAAAGTCTACAGGCTTGGAAAAATCTGTAGGTAAATGGATAGAAAACTGGCTAAAAGATCGTACTCAGAGAGTAGTGGTTAATGATTCATACTCTGAATGGTCTAGGGATGTTAGCAGTGTACCCCGAGGTTCAGTGTTGGGACCCTTACTTTTTAATATATTTATAAATGATATAGGGTCTGGGATTAAAAATACCATTTCAGTCTTTGCAGGTGACACCAAGCTGTGCAGTGGAATAATGTCCTTACAGGATGTCTCCAACTTACAAGCCGACCTCAATGCACTGTTTAATAGGGCAACTATGTGGCAAATGAGGTTTAATGTTGATAAATGTAAGGTTATGCACTTGGGGGCTAAGAATATGCATGCATCATACATACTGGGGGGGGGGTACAACTGGGGGAGTCAATGGTAGAGAAGGATCTGGGAGTTCTTGTAATGGCATTCAATGCCAAGCTGTGGCTTCTAAAGCGAGCAAAATCCTCTCATGTATTAAAAGAGGTATAGACTCCAGAGAAAGAGATATCATTTTACCCCTGTACAAATCATTGGTAAGACCTCATCTGGAATATGCAGTTCAGTTTTGGGCACCGATTCACAAAAAAACATTGGGGAACTGGAGAAATTACAGAGAAGGGCAACCAAACTGATAAGAGACATGGAGAAGCTCAGCTATGAGGAAAGATTAGAGGAACTGAATTTATTCTCTCTTGAGAAGAGGAGATTAAGGGGGGATATGATCAACATGTATAAATACATCAGTGGTTCATATAGTGAACTCGGTGTAGAGCTATTCACCCTGAGGTCATCACAGAGGAAAATGGGGCACTCTTTATGTCTGGAGGAAAAGAAATTTAATCTCCAAAACACAGAAAGGTTTCTTCACAGTAAGAGCTGTGAAAATGTGTTATAGACTCCCTCAATATAATATAACAGTTTACGGACATTTATAGGTAAAGTTGATCCAGGGAATATCTGATTGCCTCTCGGGGGATCAGGAAGGAATATTTTACCCTGCAGGAGCAAATTGGATCATGTTTTGCTGTTTTTTTTTTGCCTCTGGATCAACTGTGGGTGTAATATTATAACTTTTGTTTGTTTTTTTTCACATGGTTAAACTGGATGGACTTTTGTCTTTTTTCAGCCAGACTAACTATGTCACTAATGTTTCAACTTATCAGCAATATATTAAAACTGCATTCCTTTACATACAAACTGTGTACAATATTAAAATGTACAGATAACTTATATGAATGCCTGAGCCTACTTGTCCAAGTATGAAATAACAATCCAAAAAAGCATTTCTAGAAAAAACTGCTAAAGTTTTATGGTCATTGTTTATTCAAAGCAGACATTTTACATAGAACAGAAAAACTGATTTTAAAGTGAAAACAGACCTCTGCACAGTAATTTAAATTACAATGCAAGAACACAAAGGGGTGCATTTATCTATGGTTTGCCGAACAGTCACCTATTTTTTAAACCAAACTTTGATTTTCCATCTTTCTTTATTTGTCAGTGTTTTTTTGGACAAGGGAATTTAGAGACTTCACACTGCCTCCATCAGGAAGATTGGACACTGGTAAACAAAAAAAAAAAAAAAATGTGGACCAGCCTGGGATAACTCCTCCTACTGCCAGCATGCTTCATTTGTGTAGCAAAGCAGTACCAGAACACATGATCTTAAAAAAAATCCTTTTTTTTCATGCATTGGGGAATACAGGAATTTAGAGACTGCTGGAATGTCCAAACATAGTCCAACTGAGAGGTATGCAACAGCAAACAAAATACTTACAAGCCCACAAGGAACAACAGAACTGGGGACTGACTACAGCTCAAGGACCTTACACCCGAACCTGGCATCATAGGAAGGTTAAACATCCACTTGGTAAAACTTGGAGAACGTGCAAAAAGAAGACCAGGTGGCAGCCTGGCAAATCTAGAAACAGTTGCTGAATGCTGAACAACCCAAGGAGCATAAAAAGATCTAGTAGAGTGTGCCTTAAAAGGAAGTGGTGGAAACAGATCCTTAAGACCATTAACTTGAAGGATAATCTGTCTGTGCCACAGTGAATGGTGGAGAGAGAGAAGCAGATTTACCCTTTGGGGGGCTATCAGAAATGGCAAAGAGGGAGTCACTCTTAAGGAAGCAATGGCTGCGAGGTAAAGATGCACATCACTAACTAAGGGGGATCTTCTAAAAACATGGATAGCACTGACAGAAGCAGTTTTGGTCTCTTAAAGTGGAAGAAAACCCACTTTTGTATCTTTTACCTGGAGGTAAGCTTATAGGAGATATTCGCTCTTCTTTACAACCGGCACATATGATCTTAAGGAATGGCATACCCGTGCCGTTTCTTCAGAGCACTGTGCTATGGCCCGAGACTCCAGCATGCATGCACAGGAGTGACATCATTCCAGCTCGGCCAGTCAGACGGCTGGAGCTCGCGAACCCAGAAGGAAGACCGGATGAAGATGGAAGCCTCTGCAACGTGGATAATGCGCCGCTGGAGGTATTCGTTTTAAGGCAAGCCCTTCATAGTGCGCTAGTATGCAATCCATACTAGCACATTATGACATTAGATTGCAGGGGATATTTTTTTTTCTTCTTCAAGCTGTGGTTTACTTCCACTTTAAAATTGGAGTAATGACAGCAGACTGCAATTGCTCACAAGCAAGGTTGTCCAGCAAGGACAGCAGACACTTCAAATCAGTTTCTGCAGCCGAAAAAAAAAAAAAAAAAAGAAAAAGAAGTTTTGCCTGGCTGTAGTAAAAACCTCAGCTGGGAAAGCAGGGGAACTGACCAATAGGGACAGGGAAAACTCTATGATAAAAAGGCAGTATGATTCCAGGCTACATTCCACTGTTGCATTAGATGGTGCACTGCAAGCAGCACCAAAACCATTAGTAAAGTGTTAGCTTGGGGTACATGTTCCAGCAGGACTTTCTTCTATCAATATCTGTTTACACCGCTTTTTGGAGTGGACCCTTTTTCTCTGGATCCTTGCTTCCACTTCCTCATTTACTGCCTAGGCTGACGTAGCCTTTGGCTTACCACCCAGGATACATGTCACACATCACAGGAGTCTTCAGGATACCATCTCTCAACATTTGGTGAATGGTGCAGGCAGAGTGGCACTTACGCAGGGGGGGGGGGGGGGACAGCTGAGTGATCAGGAAGTGACAGCAGGATTCCATCTCCAAAATGGTGGTGCAGAAGAAGCTTCAATGATTACAGGTGCCAGGGAAAAAAAACACTTAAATTCATGAGTTGGTAAGCATGTGTGTTTTTTTAAAGTCACCAGCTACAGTACTTGTAGCTGCTTTTTTTTTAGGTAGTGAGGTGAAGTTTTGTTTTTTAATCCAGAATGTAGTAGATGCACCTTTGGCAGCAATTAAAACCTTTAATTTGTGAGGCTGCACAGGTATAACAAGAGAACAGATTTATTTTATTTTTAATCTAGCTACAAATTCTCTATTGCACTGAAAGCAGAACTCTGACTTAGCCTTTTCAGTATATGATTATATGGTTTTTAGGTCATCGTTGTGAAGTTTTGGCTTATCGTTGGCATCATGGTCTTGTTGAAAGACAAATACACAATGGCTCAGGCTTCTTTAAAAATGCATAGTTTCTTGATAAAAGGATCTCCCTGTATTTTGCTGCGTGCATTCTACCCTTTAACCTCACAGGCCTTTCAGGGCTCGCTGCTCAGAAGCATATAGTCGCCACCAAGCTTCACAGTGAGGGAGACGTTTTTATGAAGATGTGCAGTCTTTTATGCTATAGCTACACATGGTGTTTATTCTGATGGCCAGCAAACTCAAAATTGTTCTAATCCAATCACAGAAAAATTCTTCCCATTGAATTCAGAGTCTCCACCATGTTTTCTGGTAAACTGTAGGTGAGACGTCACGTGAGTTTTATTTAACAGTGGATTTCTTCTTGCCACTCTCTCATAAACAGTTGCTTAATGCTCACTCTCTACCAATTTTAGCCACAAGGTTCTGAATTTTCTGTGTCATTGTAGGCCTCATAGTGGCTTCCCTAACTAGTCTTTTTCTAGCTCAGTTATGCCATTTTCTTTCCATTTCTCAATGACAGATTTAACTGTATTGCAAGGGATATTTAGTCACTTGGATATCAGAGAATATATAATAGAAATTTTACATCCCCGGGCTTTTATAAGCAGTGTCTGTGTCAACAAGCTTTTGGCTTTTTTTGTTAGGCAAACGCAGCTTGCTTGATAGCCCCAGGGTGGATGTTTCCCATGTAATGTGGTTATACCCAGTGATTGCCAGACCTGATGAAGAGTAGTGGCCAAGGTACACTAGAATTTTGTTACGGGAAACACTTTTCTTGGCACGCAAATTAATTGCATTTAAATAGATCCAGCCTATTCCCCCCTCTATCCAGCTGATATCAACTAAACAAAAGTTGGGATGCTACAGATACACATGTATTTATACTGCAGTCACTTAGAACCCCTTGTTTAAGCACAAGTGAGCTTCATTTTACTTTGTATATGGATCTGGAAAAGATTTGGCTGCAATGAATTATTAGATTTGTCCTAATAAAGGGTGTATATGCTTATCAATTTAGTTATTTGTGTTTGCGTGAACAATAAAATTTGACACTTTTCAAGAGGATGAATTTTTTATGGAAATATTATATACAGCAAGTGATCTAACACCCAATTGTGTTTAAGCTTTTACAGTGGTTTACACACTGCACTGCATAGCCAAGAAGGTGACATCAGTACTCACCAGATGCAGCTTTTATGTCATCAATGAGTGAGCATTAATGCAGTAATGTGGATCTGTTTTTGCTCCTCCACTCCTGTAAGCTGCCTGAACATCTCTAGCTCCTATTTCCAGTGTAAGAAAGCATTAAACATAACTGCAAATATGCTAAAGAATACTATAGCATATTTGCAGTGATGTTTAACATTTCCTTACACTGGAAACAGGAGCTAGAGATGTTCAGGCATCTTAACTGTCTGAATGCTGAATCTGACCGAGTAGGGGATTAAGCATTTGAGGGGGCACGTAATAACTTGCCCCCTCAAACGTATAATCCCCTACTCAGTCAGATTCAGCATTCAGACAGTTTTGTGAAAAGCATTTTTTAAGTTAACCTGTCCTAAAATGTTTCTAAAGTAGCAGTGCCAAAGTGCAGATTTAACAGTTGAAAGTTGCATAGCAAGTTAAAATGTATGTAAACGCCTGTAATAACGAAGCATGGCATCATAGCCAAATGCTTCAAAAAATATAAATATACGCCATTTGCCATTAAAATCTGTTTTCTTCAGTGGTTACATGACAGCACAAATGTTCTTCTTATCCTTATGCCGAAGTGTTAGGGGCAGGAAGTTGGAGGTGGGATACGAACGTGCAGTGACTTTTGTTATAGCAAGTCTTCAAGGGACTAGAAACACCACCAGGTATTGACTACGGATTGAGGAAAATATATGAATAACAATAACATGCATTATGATTAGCAGGGATAGAGGAAGGCAATAAAACAAATAAATTAAGGTTGCATACTCTATAAGGTTTATCAACTACATGAACAACATTTGGCACCAGGCAATAACATTCTATTGCCCACACAAGAAAAATGAAATCCATATGGTTGCTACAGGTGATAAGTTTAACTTAATTGTCTCCAATTTACATAGTTGGTAAGGTTGAATAAAGATACCGGGTCCATCCAGTTCAACCTGTGTGTATGTCACTAAAATTTCTCATATACCTGTTGTGACAGTGTAAGGCTCTATCACTAAGGAAATAACCAGGGAAAAGACACAGAGTTTGCATGTCTGCTGACTGTAGGGCTACAGAACATATTTTTTGAGTGAACAGCTTTTGCAGCTTTCTCCAGATCTTGGTATTTCCAGATGGGGCTCTCAGTCTTGGGCAGTATGGAACCTACAACCCAGTGCCTGGGTTTTGTGGACAACCAGCAAGGTGTGTGCTCAGGTTCATGCAGCCCTTATAACGATGGGCTGTGTGAGAGCAGTAGGTGGTGGATATAAATGTGAAAAGCTCAGCGCCAAAGATATAACTTAAAAAATACAAAGTAAAAATTTGTTCCTTTAAAAGGTATCATACACAATGCAATCCACTTCCAATCTTGTTGGAGCACTATGCAATCTTTAACAGCCAACAATGGGTTACAACCACTCTCTTCATTAATGGGCTTGCAAGGTTCTCACAGTTCCAGACCATTTGCCAACATGCCAAAAACAGTAGAGAAGGCGCCATATCTACTATTAAATCTAATAAATCTATTTATTAATAAAAACCATCATAGGTACATTCACATTGCCATGTGTCATTCCAGACACTAGGGAGGTATGCTCATATACAAGTAAAGCCGCTGGCTCCAGCCGTGAACACAGGCTGCGGGTCAAAGCGGACTAAGAGCAGGGAACTTAACTCAGAGCATGGCTCTGCCTAACATGTTTTGACATGTGTCATCATCAGAGGCAGCATCATCAAGATAACACCACAATCTTCAACATCTCAATCGAACTTCCAGATGACGCGATTCTGTGAAATGCATTGAGGACTTGCCGCTGTCGTCACTTCTGGTCCCATTTGCACTTCACTTATGGTGGGTTGGATTCGGTCCGTGGAATGCACGTTGGCTCAGATTTTGTGAGCAGCGGTACGCAGTGCTCATTCCTATCACATGCTTTATGTGAGTGCCGCTGGCACAATTTCATGTGAGTGCAATCATTTTTCTCATCCTTTTAAATTTTAATAAACTTGCTACACCATAAAAGCTACTTTTTTACATGTATGTGTTGTCACATCCCATTCCCAAGCATTTATGAGAAGACTATGGTGTCATCTGCTTCTCCCTTCCTGGCGATTGGTCTAACTGTGACGTGCGATAAGCATATTGATGGTAAAAACCTGGTAAGTTAATAATCTTCAGGCACATGTTGGAACACTGGATCATTGGATTATATATTCATCGCTGGTTTTGGGAACACTGTACAGAAATTGTGTATGGAACCATTGCATGGATTATTCACTTTATTCACACTTTTTGGTTTGATTTATAATGAGATTATGATTTTAGAATTTTTCTAATTACCATTTGCACAATTATTTGAAACATTTTTGTACTCCGGTTATTGCAGTACATTTATTGGTGCGAGTAGCACCTTTTATTATTTATGGTTTATATTGCATGCAGGATCATGTTTTGCCTGCAGGGGGTGTTGGTGGGTTCGGAAAGACTGCAGTGCTGCCCTGTGACCACACGGGGCAGTCAGCCTGTGGATACACCGCACTCAAGTGAAGAAATTGGTAAGACTGTCAAAGCAGAAAGACTCAAGCTGGGTGTGTCAGTAGCCACCAAAGCAGGTTGGTCTAAAGCATGTAGTGCAGCCTGCCTTGGTTGAGGCAGGGTAATATGAATAAAAGCATGGTGCCACAATGTGATGGATCTAGAAGTGATAAATATGCTGTTTTGGCTAATGAATCCCAGGTTCCTGTGGGACCTTCTAGAGCAGGTGATGCAGTAATGTGGAGCACATGATTGAACCACAACAGACTGGGATGGTTGGTGCAAGAAAGCACTCATAACACTAAACAATGTGACCATGTAGGTGTGGACATAACACCTGCTATTCGTAACAGAGGGATTGCAGAATGGCCAGTGGTTGAGGGCATGTTAGGCCCTGTAAAGGTTGATCCCCTCCAGTCTGAAGGACCAGTTCAGGGTGCTGGCAAGGTGTTATCCACAACCTCCCAAGCTGCAGTGGATAAGTCCTATCACGTCTCTGACAGGAGTAAAGTTTCTAAAAACGTCACACAATTAGATGTGGAATGTACTGAGATGTCCAATACATTATTGGAAATGCTGGAACTGGTAAAAGGTACATTCGCTGTACACTTGGGTGTCTCCACCACAGTCGGACCACGTACCAATGAGTGGAGCCAGGTGGTACAAGCTGTGCTGGGTGATCTTGATCAAGAAAGGAACTGTTGGGACCAATGCTTATTAACGGTTTGGCACATGATCTCCCGATTCCCTGTGAGGGTGCTTCAAGTTACTGGTTGGTATGGAAGGCGCTCAGAAGAACCGTTGGAGACATCAGAGGTCTCATCGCCTAGTGCAGTGACTAAGAACACTCCTGCTAGTGCAGTCCACAGTGCAGGTGAGCAGTGGTCAGAGGAGGGCACAGATATGGTCTCACACGCTAGACCTTATGAGATGGAAGGGCCCGAAATAGACGCGGCAGTAGCGGAGATGCTTTCGGTCACTCACAAAGAGGTGCAAGTTAAGGTACTCGGAGACACTGTAGAGGAAAGTGCTAATGAAAAATTTGCTGTAGCAATGTAATGGTAAACATCCAGTAAAGAACTCCTTAGACACCAGACGGCAGTGTTGTCCCCACCAGCACAATCAGTACATCAAAATGAAGCTCCAGCCAATCACAGTGAATGTAATAATAGGCAATAGCGGGCCCTGTAAATATTATACGATTGCCTTAAAATCAGGAGAGTCCTGGAGCAGTGTAACTGCTTATCATACCTGGTGCAGTTTGCACCTATTACATGTAAGTGCATTAGTGTTGATCGCTGTGCAATAAAAGGTTTTAAAAGGATAAAGCACTATGTTTAGGTTTTGTTTATGAGGAACGCGGCTGATCCAAGGTGTGTGTTTGGAGTGAGCATCTTGGAGCCACTATTCAGCAAGTTGAACTTTAGAGTCTATAATATTGGGACCAAAAGTGCAGTTAGACCAAACATTGTATAATGTGAGGTCACACTGTTGGAGCTGAGGAGATATAAGGTGGAGGATAGAGTGCACCTGTGTCCTGTGATAGTTGCACTTGGTGGTTACAGAAAAAGGATTGTCCACAGAAAAATAAATATTTTTAGGATTTTTTATTTTGGACTTTTTTCATTTTTATTTAGATATTTATGATTTTTTGTTTAAATTTTTTTATTTATATATACTTTGGTTTATGAATAGATATATTTTTACTATTGATTTTCAGTTTAATGACAATTGTGTAGTGCAGCACTGTTACTACACACACTATTTACACTATTGAGACATGGGTTTTATGCACTAGCTGAATAATAATATTTTTGTTGACCATAGTAAGGGCTTAAGGTATATTAAAGTTTTATCAGTTCAGGACTATGGACTTCAGCAAAATGGCAGCCACCAGCAAGAAGAAACAGGAACAGTGCTGGAGGCAATTTACAGCACACACTAATTTTGCTAGCATAATTATTCTAGAAAGTATGTGCCTTGCTAAAGAACATTATTTATAAGTTGTTATGGATAAAGATCTACTTTAACAAGAGGGATTAATGCTAGTAAAGTGGTGTAGCAGCTTACTGAATTACCCCCAATAAGTTTAATGTTTGTAGTCATTCCTCATACCTAAGGTCCTCCAGCCCCCTAATTAGCTTTGTTGCCCTTCTCTGGACTTTCTCCATTTCCACTGCATCCTTCCTGAGGACTGGTAACCAGAACTGGGTGGAATACTCAAGTTGGGGCCAAACCAGAGTTTTGTAAAGTGGTAGAATTATAGATTAATCTCTTGAGTAAATACCATTTTTTAAAAAAAAAACAAAAAAAAAAACAAAACAGAAGACTTGTTTAACCACTTGTGCTCCTGAAGATTTACCCCCCTTCCTGACCAGGTAAATTTTTGCGTTACGGCGCTGCGTTATTTTAACTGACAATTGCGCGGTCATGCAACACTGCACCCAAATGAAATTTACATCCTTTTTCCCCCCCCACAAATTGAGCTTTCTTTTGGTGGTATTTGATCGCCTGTGCGTTTTTATCTTTTGCAAAATAAAAAAAAATACCGACAATTTTGAGAAAAAAAAAAAAAAAAAAACATGATTTTTGAGATTTTTGCTATTAACCATTTCCCGCCCGGCCTATAGCCATTTGGCGGCCGCAAAAATGCATTAGCTTTCTGGGGTGTACGCCATTTGGCGTCCTCCCGCACATGCACAGTTCACGCGGTTGCAGAGCCGCGATCTATCACCGGCCGTGTACCTCGGACACGGCCAATGACAGATCTGAGTACTGGCCCCTGTTGCCGGTACCATGTGACCTGCTGTGACCAATCACAGCAGGTCACATGACAGTTGTATACAATGGATGGCTTCATTCATGCCATCTATTGTATACTAGTGTCTAGCTGTGAATGGTCACAGCAGGTCACAGGCACATGTCATGTGATAAGCTGTAGCCAAATCATAGCTAAGCACACAAAAAAAAAAAAAAAACCTGAATGAATCGATGTCATTCAGGTAAATGCTTGCTTATAGCAAAGTAATTCATTGCTATAAGCAAATTGTGTAAGAAAAAAAAAAAAATACTGATCACTTCCCCAAAGTAGTACAATGTTACTATGGTAACATTGTACTACTTTGGTAATAGTAAAATATGAAAAAATCTTAAGAGTGATAAAAAATTAAAAATAATTAAAAAAAAAATATATATATATTTTTTTTTTTTCAGTGCTGTCACCAGTCAGTGTCCCTGTTCACCACCATGCCAGTTATATGATGATTGCTGTACTGCACTGGTGACAGTATGTAAAAAAAAAATAGTGAAATTTTTTTTTTAATTTTCCGAAAAATGACAAAAAAAATACAACTTCAAAAAACTCGCCATTCCTCTTATGAAGTACGTCGGACTGTCTACTTTGCAAAAAGGGGTCATTTGGGGGATATCTGTACTGTTCTGACATTCTTGGACCTTAAGAAATTAGATTGGCTGTCAGTACTTCAGGATTGATCAATTTTTAGATCTATACCATAAGTTTGTGAACTCTATAACTTTCCTACAAACTAAATAATACATCCTAATTTGGGTTATTTTCACCAAAGACATGTAGCAGAATACATCTTGGCCTAAATGTATGAAGAACAATTATTTATTTGTAAACTTTTATAACAGAAACAAAGAAAAACATGTTTTTTTTCAAAATTTTTGGTCTTTTTTTTGTATATTTTGCAAAAAATAAAAACCCCGGCGGTGATTAAATACCACCAAAAGAAAGCTCTAGTTGTGTGAAGAAAATGATAAAATGTTAGTTTGGGTACAATGTTGTATGACCGCGCAATTGTCATTCAATTGTCATTCAAAGTGTGAGAGTGCTGAAACCTGAAAAATGGCCTGGGCAGGAAGGTGTGAAATTGCCCGGTATTGAATTGGTTAAACATGTCCAGTAAAAAAAATTTAACAAATCAAATTTCAGCATAAATTTAGGCCAAAATGTATTCTTCTACATGACTTTGCTACAAAAAAATTCCAATAAATTTAAATTAATTGGTTTACGTGAGTTTTAGCGTTTATAAATGGCGGCATAGATACTGGAATTTTTTTTTTTATTTTTTACTACTAATGGTGGTGATCTGCGACTTATAGCGGGACTGAGGCAGAAATTCTGACACTGGGGGGGAACTGACTTAGTGTCACTGACATCCCCAGTGACACCAATACAGTGATCAGTGCTAAAAAAGAAAAAAAAAGCCCAGTCATCCTCCCTGTCGGAGATGTTGGGTAGTCGCCGGGTGGGACCAGGTGATTGACAGCCGCGAATGCCGGCGCAGGTAGGGGTAGCGCGCGCGCCCCCCCTACCCGGCAATGCAAAATCATATATTACAGTTGCAAGAAAAAGTATGTGAACCCCTTGGGATTACGTGGAGTTTTGCATGAATTGGGCATAAAATGTGCTCTGAACATCATCTAAGTCACAACAATAGAAGAACACAGTCTGCTGAACATAATACTACACAAACATTAGATGTTGCCATGGTTTAATTGCACATAACATGTAAACATTCACAGTGCAGGGAGGAAAAAGTATGTGAACCTTTGGACTTAATAACTGGTTGACCCTCTTTTGGCAGCAATAACCTCAACCAAACATTTCCTGTAGTTGCAGATCAGACCTGCACAACGATCTGGAGAAATTTTGGACCACTCACAAAACTGTTTCAGTGTAGCAATATTCTTGGGATGTCTGGTGTGAATCGCTCTCTTAAAGTCATGCCACAGCATTTCAATCGGGTTGAGGTCAGGACTCTGACTGGGCCACTCCAGAAGGCGTATTCTGTGCTGTTGCAGCCATTGTTTTGTTGAATTACTTGTATGCTTTGGGTCATTGTCCTGTTGCATCACCCATCCTCTGCGGAGCTTCAGTTGGCGGACAGATGGTCGTATGTTTTCCTGCAAAATGTCTTGATAAACTCTGGAATTCATTTTCCCATCAATGACAACAATCCGTCCAGGCCTGAGGCAGCAAAGCAGCCCCAAACCATGATGCTTCCTCCGCCATGTTTTACAGCGGGGATGAGGTTTTGATGTTGGTGTGCTGTGCCTTTTTTTCTCCACACATAGTGTTGTGTGTTCTTTCCAAACAACTCAGTCTTGGTTTCATCTGTCCACAGTATATTTTGCCAGTAGTGCTGTGGAACATCCAGGTGCTCTTTTGCAAGCTTCAAATGTGCTGCAATATTCTTTTTGGACAGCAATGGCTTCCTCCGTGGTGTCCTCCCATGTACTCCATTCTTGTTTAATGTTTTCCTTATTGTAGATGTGTCAACAAAAATGTTAGCATGTGCCAGAGATTTCTGTAGGTCTTTAGCTGACACTCTGGGATTCTTCTTTACCTCATGCAGCATTCTGCCCTGTGCTCTTGCAGTCATTTTTACAGGACGACCCTGCCTAGGGAGAGTAGCAACAGTGCTAAACTTTCTCCATTTGTAGAAAGTCTGTCTTACCGTGGACACATGAACATCAAGGCTTTTGGAGATACTTTTGTAACCCTTTCCAGCTTCATGCAAGTCAACAATTCTTGATGGTAGGTCTTCTGAGAGCTCTTTTCTGCGAGGCATGGTTCACATCAGACAGTGCTTCTTGAAACCAGTAAACGCAAAACAGGTGTGTGTTTTTTAAGGGCAGGACAGCTGTCAGCAACACATCCAATTTCATCACACTGATTGGAGTCAAGGTTGGCTCACTCCTGGCTCCAATTAGCCCTGGGAGAAGTCATTAAGCTAGGGCCTCACATACGTTTTCCTCCCTGCACTGTGAATGATTACATGTTATGTGCAATTAAACCATGGCAACATCTAATGTTTGTGCAGTATTATGTTCAGCAGACTGTGTTCTTCTATTGTTGTGACTTAAATGACGTTCAGAGCACATTTTATGCCCAATTCATGCAAAACTCCACGTAATCCCAAGGGGTTCACATACTTTTTCTTGCAAGTGTGTGTGTGTGTGTGTGTGTGTGTGTGTGTGTGTATATATATATGTGTGTGTGTGTGTGTGTGTGTGTGTGTGTGTGTGTGTGTGTGTGTGTGTCTGTGTGTCTGTGTGTGTCTGTGTGATTTTGCACACCACTGCCGCCCTGTAGCAGTATATCTGTTATAGGGCAGCAGGAAAGCGGTTAATGCATGTTAAATGCATGCTAGCCTTGCTTGGTACCAGCTTGGTATTGCATGCTATTGCTGAGACCAGGGATGTGCAATTCATATTGCCGGGCAGGAATTTTTTTTGGCCTTTAGCCCTGCTATGGGCTCACCTGTCAGGTGAAGCAATCGGCGGCAGCCTCTCCACGTCCCCAGCATGACATTTCCTATGCTCTGTTTGTCCATTTGCGGGCCCAGCTTGCCATCGGCTTGAGGGGACAGAGAAGCCCACAGTGTCAGCATCTCCCCTGCTATATGTCCCGCTTGCATATCTGCGGGCCCGAGACTGGTTTGGTGGGTGCTGCGGGATGTGGTAGAGGGGAAGGAGGAGAGCAGACACATTCGATCCGCTCCCCTCCCCTTCTTCTCCTGATCCAGAGGTGATGTGACATCATTTCCGGGTCCTCGTTCGACAAATTCCCGGTCATTGAGGCTGGGAAAGAAAGTAATGCGGTGCAATGTGCACCGCATTACACTAAGTGTATTACAGGGGAGATATGCAGGGTCTTTTGTCTCAAAAAAGAGAACCTGTCACCAACAATCATCACACAGGGGACTTTTTGTCCCTTATGTGATTTAAAAAAGAAAACATTTTTTTTTTTTTTTTTTAAATGGAAGTTAAACCCAAGCATATAACACCCCCAAATTTTTCAAGGCTCCCCACCCCCACATATGTATGCATGCAAAAATGTAAAAGCACATGCTCGGGAGCCGATACTACACATGAAAACATTGATTGCGATACACGTGACATATCGCCGCGCACGCCAGAATAAGAGCAAAAATTCTAGCACCAGACCTCCTCTGTAACACTATACTGATGACCTATAAAAGACTTTAAAATTGTCGCCTATAGAAAATATAGAGTTACTAAAGTTTGTCACTATTTCACAAGCGCATGCAAATTTAAGGTTTGACATATTGGATATCTAATTACTCGCTGAAACCTCGTTTTTTATAGTTAACAAAAAATTGGATAATCTATTGCTTTTTTGCCCTAAAATTAACTTAAGTGTATTTTTTGTGATAATATTGTGTGGCATAAAAAATTTGAACTACCGCTATTTTATTCTCTAGGATCTCTGATTTCGGAAAATATATCATGTTTTGGGGGTTTGTGTAATCTTCAGGCCTAAAACTATTTTTTAAACGTGTGCAAATAACGCAAAGACAGCTATGGCAGTAAAATGGATAAAGGATAAGTCGGACACTCCCCTTTCCTGATGAGCAGCCAATCGGTGCTCATTACACTCTCCTTGCTAGTCCCCAGGTGTGGTGCTGGAGACAGGCAGGGAGGGGAGGAGGAGATAAATAGCGCAATGTTAAAAATATTAAACATTTAAGTCGCCATAAAGCCCCTTTTGTTTTTAAAAGCCCCAGACATTACTTAAAGCAGATTTAATTGGTTGCCGCCTGGCCAATAGCACAAAGGCAGCCGGCAAAACACCTCGTCCCTCTGGGTAGACGCCATATGACATATGGCAGGGCCTCTCTGCGACGCGATCTGTCACCGGCCGTGTACCTTGGACACGGCCGATGACAGATCTGTGTACCGGCCCCGTTTCCAGTACCATGTGACCTGCTGTGACCAATCACAACAGGTCACATGACAGTTGTATACAATGGATGGCTTCCTTTCATGCCATCCATTGTATACAAGTGTGTCTAGCTGTGAATGGTCACAGCGATCACATGCACAAGCTGGGCCAATCACAGCCCAGCTGTGTCATGTGATTAGCCATGGCCAAATCACAGCTAAGCACGAAAAACCCTGAATGAATCATTCACGTAAATGCTTGCTTATAGCAAAGTAATTCTTTGCTATAAGCAAATTGTGTAAAAAAAAAAAAAATACTGATCACTTCCGCAAAATAGTACAGTGGTACTATGGTAACACTATACTACTTTGGTCACAGTGAAATATAAAAAAAAAAAAAAATCTTAAAAAAAAAAGAGAAAAAAATGTAATAAAAAATTAAAATAAAAAATAAATAATAAAAAAAACACATCAAATTTTTTTTTCTTACTGTCACCAGGCAGTGTCCCTGATCACCGCCATGCCAGTTATATGATGACACTGTACTGCACTGGTGACAGTATGTAAAAAAAAAAAATAGTGAAAATAATTAAAAATTATTAATTTTACGAAAAATGATGACAAAAAAATTACAACTTCAAAAAACCCGCCATGCCTCTTATGAAATTACGTTGGACTGTCTACTTTGCAAAAAGTGGTCATTTGGGGGATATCTGTACTGTTCTGACATTCTTGGACCTCAAGAAATTAGATTGTCCGTCAGTACTTGAGGACTTATCAATTTTCAGATATATACCATAGTTTGTGAACTCTATAACTTTCCTACAAACTAAATAATACATCCTAATTTGGGTTATTTTCACCAAAGACATGTAGCAGAATACAAATTGGCCTAAATTTATGAAGAACAATTATTTATTTGCAAACTTTCATAACAAACAAAGAAAAACTTGTTTTTTTTTTCAAAAAATTCAGTCTTTTTTTGTTAATTTAGCAAAAAATAAAAACCCAAGTGGTGAATAAATACCACCAAAAGAAAGCTCTAGTTGTGTGAAGAAAATTATAAAATTTTAGTTTGGGTACAGTGTTGTATGACCGCAGAATTGTCATTAAAAGTGAGAGCCTGGGCAGGAATGGGGTAAAAGTGCCCTGTATGGAAGTGGTTAAATACGGTTAAATACGGTTTTGGTTAAATGTATGTTTTTTTATCAGGACAAGTAGATTGTCATGAGGGACAAGTAGATTGGGATACCGATTTAGTCCCTGGAGAAGTAGTTTTTTGAAACATTTCCACACCCCTGTGAGACTCATCTACTAGGACCTCCAGATCCTTTTCCATCCTCAATTCCTCCAGATTTTCTCCCCCAGCAAGTACCGTATTTTTCGCTCCATAAGACTCACTTTTTTCCCCACCAAAAAAGGGGGGGAAATGTCAGTGCGTCTTCTGGAGCGGCCGGACCGGTATTCCCACCGCCTTGTCAGAACACCAGGCCAGCCGCTCGTCTCTTCTCTGCAGCAGAACCTTACCTGATCTTCGGTCCAGCGCTATACAGACTTCCGGCATCTTTAGTGTGGGCACTCGGCTGTGACAGCCAGGTGCCCACTACGCATGCGTGAGAAGCGCTGCGCTTTGTGAATGGTACGGCATCTTCTGGGACACATGACAGGTCCCAGAAGACGTCAGACTAATCACTAAAGGGAGGACAACTCCGCGGAAGTGGGAGCGGTTCCTGTCAAATTCAGGTACCCACTCCGCCTCCCTCCCCAAAGGTCTGCAGTCTCTTGGTCATCCCATGGACTCTGTCCGCAGTCTCTTGGTCATCCCATGGACTCTGTCCGCAGTCTCTTGGTCATCCCATGGACTCTGTCCGCAGTCTCTTGGTCATCCCATGGACTCTGTCCGCAGTCTCTTGGTCATCCCATGGACTCTGTCCGCAGTCTCTTGGTCATCCCATGGACTCTGTCCGCAGTCTCTTGGTCATCCCATGGACTCTGTCCGCAGTCTCTTGGTCATCCCATGGACTCTGTCCGCAGTCTCTTGGTCATCCCATGGACTCTGTCCGCAGTCTCTTGGTCATCCCATGGACTCTGTCCGCAGTCTCTTGGTCATCCCATGGACTCTGTCCGCAGTCTCTTGGTCATCCCATGGACTCTGTCCGCAGTCTCTTGGTCATCCCATGGACTCTGTCCGCAGTCTCTTGGTCATCCCATGGACTCTGTCCGCAGTCTCTTGGTCATCCCATGGACTCTGTCCGCAGTCTCTTGGTCATCCCATGGACTCTGTCCGCAGTCTCTTGGTCATCCCATGGACTCTGTCCGCAGTCTCTTGGTCATCCCATGGACTCTGTCCGCAGTCTCTTGGTCATCCCATGGACTCTGTCCGCAGTCTCTTGGTCATCCCATGGACTCTGTCCGCAGTCTCTTGGTCATCCCATGGACTCTGTCCGCAGTCTCTTGGTCATCCCATGGACTCTGTCCGCAGTCTCTTGGTCATCCCATGGACTCTGTCCGCAGTCTCTTGGTCATCCCATGGACTCTGTCCGCAGTCTCTTGGTCATCCCATGGACTCTGTCCGCAGGCTCCGGTCATCCCATGGACTCTGTCCGCAGGCTCCGGTCATCCCATGGACTCTGTCCGCAGGCTCCGGTCATCCCATGGACTCTGTCCGCAGGCTCCGGTCATCCCATGGACTCTGTCCGCAGGCTCCGGTCATCTCATGGACTCTGTCCGCAGGCTCCGGTCATCTCATGGACTGTGTCCGCAGGCTCCGGTCATCTCCTGGACTGTGTCCGCAGGCTCCAGTCATCTCCTGGACTGTGTCCGCAGTCTCTGGTCATCTCCTGTACTGTGTCCGCAGTCTCTGGTCATTGCCTGTACTATGTTTGCAGTCCACTGGTTCAGAATATTTTTTTTCTTGTTTTCCTCCTCTACAACCTAGGTGCGTCTTATGGTCAGGTGCATCTTATGGAGCGAAAAATACAGTAATTTGCATTCATATTTTTAGCCCCCAAGTTCATTATTTTACATTTCTAAACATTAAACCTCAATTGCCATGTACTGCAATTGCCCACCCTTTTATTTTACTGAGGTCTTTTTGTAAAGTTGTTAGCAAGCATTGAGATCAGACCATTTATACCAACCTTTTTATCATTTATGAACAAATTAAACAGAACTAGTCCCAGGACAGAGCCTTGGGGTACTCCACTTACAACTCCAGGTCATTTAGAAGATCTGCTATTTATCACCACCCTCTGTGCACACTTCTATTTTCTTTCCAGGTACATACATAAATCAGAAACAGAATCAGTAAATGAACAGATAAGTCAACATACCTGCATTGTGGTATTGTCCACAATCATGCTCTCAAAAGTGATGTCTGGGTAGCCAGAAGCCACCTCCTTGCAGCATTGAAGAAAAAGGCCATCACCCAGCTTCCTGTGGAAACAAAAAAAAAATCTTGATAAGAGATCCTGAAAACCTACATATCATCCCGCTGTTGTATCTGTATCATACATGATATTGGCCTTGTGCACAGCTGTGATCTTCTTTCTTCCTTTTTCTCTGGCCAGTTTGAAGGCATATTCTGCAATACGTAGAGAGTTTGCTCGGGTGATGATCTTGAGACTTTCCACAACTCCAGATACACTCTACATAAAATACAACAAAATGAATTTATTGTACGTGTATTTTGGACCTAAACAAATAATGTGGTAAAATCTATATATTCTATTAGCCTAATCACCTTATGTCACTTCAGATATATGCTGCTGTGTGCACCAAAAAGGGAATTCTTAGAATTTCAGTACTTCGCACTCATGTTTCTAATTACTGAATAACCCGTTGTGTCATAGCTCTCTCAGCAACACCAGCTGAAATAGAAATTTTCTACCATTCCTTTTCACTTTTCTATGCCACTAATGATGCCCTCAAACAGGTTCTCTGGAATACAGAGAGCACCAGGTTAATATTCCAAGGTGATACAGGAGGTCAAATATATGGATCAATATAAGCAACCCCCTGAAGAAAAATCTTGTTTAACCATTAGCCGCCCGGCCAATGGCCGTTTGGCGGCTTCAGATGTGCCTCTTCATTCCGTGTGCACGCCATTTGGCGTGCTCCCGCACATGCGCCGTTTGCGGTCATGCAGAGCGGCGCAGCAGCGGGATCTGTCATGGGCCGTGCACCTCGGACACGGCCGATGACAGATTTGAGTACCGGCTCCCGTTGCTGGTACCATGTGACCTGCTGTGACCAATCACAGCAGGTCACATGACAGTTGTATACAATGGATGGCTTCATTCATGATACCATCCATTGTATACTAGTGCCTAGCTGTGAATGGTCACAGCTAATCACATGCACATGTCATGTGATTAGCTGTGACCAAATCACAGCTAAGCACAAAAAAAAAAAAAAAAAAAAAAAGCTTGAATGAATCGATTTCATTCAGGTAAATGCTTGCTTATAGCAAAGTAATTCTTTGCTATAAGCAAATTGTGTAAAAAAATAAAAAAAATAAAAAAATACTGATCACTTCCCCAAAGTAGTACAGTGTTACTATGGTAACATTGTACTACTTTGGTCATAGTAAAATATGAAAAAAAAATCTTAAAAAAAATAAAAAAAATGTAATAAAAAATTAAATATAATAAAAAAATATTAAAAAATATATATATATATTTTTTTTTCATACTGTCACCAGTCAGTGTCCCTGTTAACCGCCATGCCAGTTATATGATGACGCTGTACTGCACTGGTGACAGTATGTAAAAAAAAAAGTAGTGAAAATAATTTTTTTAATTTTTTCATTTTCCGAAAAATTATGGCATAAAAATACAACTTCAAAAAACTCGCCATGCCTCTTATGAAGTACGTCGGACTGTCTACTCTGCAAAAAGGGGTCACTTGTGGGATATCTGTACTGTTCTGACATTCTTGGACCTCAAGAAATTAGATTGGCTGTCAGTACTTCAGGATTGATCAATATTCAGATCTATACCATAGTTTGTGAACTCTATAACTTTCCTACAAACTAAAAAATACATCCTAATTTGGGTTATTTTTACCAAAGACATGTAGCAGAATACATCTCGGCCTAAATTTATGAACAACAATTATTTATTTGTAAACTTTTATAACAGAAACAAAGAAAAATGTGGTTTTTTTTCAAAATTTTTTTTTGTTAATTTAGCAAAAAATAAAAACCCCAGCGGTGATTAAATACCACCAAAAGAAAGCTCTAGTTGTGTGAAGAAAATGATAAAATTTTAGTTTGGGTACAGTGTTGTATGACCGCGCAATTGTCATTCAAAGTGTGAGCGCTGAAACCTGAAAAATGGCCTGGGCAGGAAGGTGTAAAATTGCACGGTATTGAAATGGTTAAATCACTTTAAGTCCACTCTATAGCAGAAATACTGCAGACTCCCTAAGCAAAATCAAGTATATATACGGGATTTTCATGGGCACACACGCCCACCAACCCACTGATGCCGTGACTCAGTGATTATTCAACAGATTCAGGCCAGTGATGTTTGGCCTGGATCTGATGATTTATCCCCGCCCTATCAGAGATCTTCCTGTACCTGTGTTTACATTTACACAGGTACTGGAAATGATGAAATCTGCTCTCCCTGCACATTCCGTCCCAGATAAAGAAAGCAGATCCATGTGAGTAAAAGCACTACACACCCACACACACCAAATTTGACCCCCTGATCGCTCTCCAGTTAATCCCTACACTGCCCTGTCACCAGTGTCATTAGTACAGTGTACAGCTAGCATTAGCGTCAGTTAACATCCCTCCCAGATAGCGTCAGATTGCCTGTCATTACATCAGTCATCACAGCCCCTTTTTGCCAGGAACATGCTCATACACAAAAACTTTCATTGCTTGTATAGTGTCTGAACGGATTAATATTTTTGATCAGATCAGCACTATACCAGCGTTCACAATAGTATAGTGTCCCCAAAACGTAGAGTTAGCGGGATCAGCCCCGGCACCTGCCAGCACCTAAGTTTAGCCCCTACGCTCTTAACCCCCTTCCCCCCCAGCAAGTGCAGTGTCAGTAGGTCACAGTCACTTGATACACTGCACACAAAACCACAGTGTTTACAGAATCAGGCCTGATCTCTGCTAGCACTTGCAGGTAAATTCTCATATGCAGCAGAGTGCCAATACTAGTGCCGCTCTACTTTTTGGTGAACTGGCGAGCATCAGCGGCCTAGTACATCCTGGTCTTTTACATACCAACACTACAGTATCACTTGGTGATGTGGAGAGTCCCATAAGTGCAATAAAAGCTGGTGCGGTGGCTAGCACAAGTAGTGTCCCGCAGCCACCAAGAATTCAAACATAGGCATGTAGAGCCCCTAGTGTCCTTCCGGATGTGCTTGCAAATCCTGACTGGCAGCCCACAAATTCTGCAGCACCCGTACTTCCCCCATTCACTGCCCAACCTGGAATTCAGGAGGAAACAGCAAATGTAAGTACTCCCCTTGATTTTTTGGAGCAGTTTTTCACGGAAGATCTGTATGCATCAATTGTGGATCAAAGCAATTCATATGCACCACAGTTTATCGCCGCCAACCCAAACCTTGCCTGACCATTTGCATGGAAACCTATTACGGTTTCCGAATTTAAAGTTTTTTTGGGTCTAACCCTCAACATGGGCATTACTAAAAAAAAATGAATTGCGTTTGTATTTGTCCACAGACCCAATTCATCATATGCCGGTGTTTCTCTGTTGCCATGGCCAGGCATAGATATGAGAATATAATCTAATTTATGCATTTCAACGACAATACACTCTGTCGTCCTCGGGTTGACCCTGAATTTAACCAGCTCCACAAAACTAGGCCCCTCGTAAATCACCTTAACAAAAAACTTGCAGATGTCTATACTCCCCAGCAAAACATCTGTGTTGATGAGTCCCTCATTAGTGTTTTTGGCCGCCTTGCATTCAAACAATTTCTCCTCAGCAAGCGTGCCAGATGTATAAGACCTGTGAGAGGGCAACAGGCTATATGTACATAGAAGTTTCGGATGTACGAGGGAAAAGATAGTCACGAGAGCCCCCCGGATGCCCAGACTACATGGGGAGCAGTGGCAAAATAGTTTGAGACTTGGAGCCATCCTTTTTCCACATGGGGTACCACTTATATGTGGATAATTTTTATTCAACCGTGCCACTATTTACACATTTGTACAATCTTGGAATTGGTGCGTGTGGCACCTAATCGCCAGGGCTTCACAAAACGGCTTGTAAATACCCATCTTAGAAAGGGGGGAAAAGCCTACTTGAGAAATGATGCTCGCAGTAAAGTAGAAGGACAAAAGGGATATTTTCGTCCTGTCTTCCATTCACGCAGACACAACCATCCAAATTTGCATGGCAGCTGGTGTTGTTGAGAAGCCCGTGTCCACGACTATAACCTTAACATGGGAGGGGTGGACTTCAACGACCAGATGATGAAGCCATACTTAAGTTTACTAAAAGCCAGACGCCGGTTCAAAAAAGTGGCAAATTAAAAAATAAAAAATATATATATATATATACCGTATTTTTCGCTCCATAAGACGCACTTTTTTCCCCCCACTTTTTTGTCTCTGGTCATCTCCTGTACTGTGTCCGCAGTCTCTGGTCATCTCCTGTACTGTGTCCGCAGTCTCTGGTCATCTCCTGTACTGTGTCCGCAGTCTCTGGTCATCTCCTGTACTGTGTCCGCAGTCTCTGGTCATCTCCTGTACTGTGTCCTCAGTCTCTGGTCATCTCCTGTACTGTGTCCGCAGTCTCTGGTCATCTCCTGTACTGTGTCCGCAGTCTCTGGTCATCTCCTGTACTGTGTCCGCAGTCTCTGGTCATCTCCTGTACTGTGTCCGCAGTCTCTGGCCATGTCCTGTACTGTGTCCGCAGTCTCTGGCCATGTCCTGTACTGTGTCCGCAGTCTCTGGCCATGTCCTGTACTATGTCCGCAGTCTCTGGCCATATCCTGTACTATGTCCGCAGTCTCTGGTCATCTCCTGTACTATGTCCGCAGTCTCTGGTCATCTCCTGTACTATGTCCGCAGTCTCTGGTCATCTCCTGTACTGTGTCCGCAGTCTCTGGTCATCCCCTGTACTGTGTCTGCAGTCCATTGGTTCAGAATTTTTTTTCCCCTGTTTTTCGCCTCTAAAACCTAGGTGCGTCTTATGGTCAGGTGCGTCTTATGGAGCGAAAAATACGGTATATATAATTTACTTGTGAACCACAAATTAACCACTTGCCCTCCTGAGGATTTACCCCCCTTTCTAACCAGGCCTCTTTTTGCTACTTGGCGCTGCACTAATTCAACTGATAATTGCGCAGTTATGCAATGCTGCACCTAAACGAAATTTACGTCCTTTTTTTCACACAAATAGAGCTTTCTTTTGGTGCTATTTGATCACCTGTGCGCTTTTTATTTTTCACGCTATAAACAAAAAAATACCAAAAATTTTGAAGAAAAACAATATTTTTTACTTTCAGCTATAAAAAATATATAGTAAACTCAAAGTTAGTAAATAAATTTAGGCCAAAATGTAATCTGCTACATGTTTTTGGTAAAAAAAATCCCAATAAGTGTATATTGATTGCTTTGTATGAAAGTTATAGCGTCTACAAACTATGGTATAGATACTGCAATTTATGCCATTTTTTTGCTATACAGCGCTGCGCTAGTTTAACGGACAATTGCTATGCAATACGGTACATAAATAAAATTTACATCCTTTTTTCCCACAAATTGAGCTTTCTTTCGGTGCTATTTGATCGCCTGTGCATTTTTTATTTTTTGCGCTATAAAAAAAAAAAAAAGGCTGACAATTTTGAAAAAAAACAAAACAATATTTTGGACTTTTTGCTATAAAACATGTCCAGTAAAAAAATGTAAAAATCAAATTTAGTCATAAATTTTGGCCAAAATGTATTCTGTATTAAAACTAACATGACACAACTAAAAATACCCAATAATGTAATAAAATAAAATTAAGTATGATATTTTAAAAATGGTAAATATTATATATTAAATACAAAAATATCATACTATCAATTTCCTAAAAATTGTTACAATATAAAATAAAATTTTTTTAAAAAATATATAAAAATAAATTAAAAATGCAGTGCAGGGAGGGAGAGATCCTGGCATCAGCACACAAGCAGAGATTTGTCCAGGAGAATACAGAGGATATCCGAGGCTCATCCCATCTTGAAGGATTTAGCCATAATATCTAGAAAATCATCTTTCACTTGAATACAAAAGTTATGTCCGTCTTTAACCAGGCTAACATGGAGGTGAGTGCATATGAACGTTGATATTGGAGCACAGATTGAAACCACGAGTGGAAAATTAAATTGGGACAATTATATCTATATTTCCACTTATATATTTTCTCACATTTATATATATTGTTCACGTTTATATTGAATTTAATCAATTAAGTTGAATAAGGCACAGTGCATTGAAATAGATTAAATTGATTTATTATTATTCATTTCACATTTCATTTTTATTTATTTTTTTATTCTATTTATTTTTTGAATATATTATAATATATGTGGCACAGTGAATTCAAGCATAATACACTCATATATCACTATTTTATTTTTGCTTTCGTGGTTTAAGTTATGGATTAAGAAAAGATAATTGAAAGTTTGGGGCGCGGTATTTTCTTATAATCATTTGGATACAAAAAAGTGTGTCTATTTCATTTTAATTGGCTCTATATAACGCTTTTGTGCTTTACAAAGCAAATGGACATAGTAGATCCTTCCTAAAATTCCAGGAAGAGCTCATCATGGCCCTTTTGTATCCAGAAGGTGCTTTGGCCCAAACCCCCAACCCAGATGCAGTTAGCCGGCTGCATGAGAGGCATTTTCCAGATGTCATTCCTGGTACCCCAACCCATAGGACACCCAAAAAAAAAATGTTGTGTCTGTAGCAGACACGGAATTAGCCGTGACACCCACTTTCTTTTGTCCCTCCTGTCGTGGCCAACCTGGTCTCTGCCTCAAGGACTGCTTCTGTCGCTACCATACACTAGTGGACTATTCGTATAAGGTACAGCACTGGTACAGTGAAGGAAATAAGTATTTGATCCCCTGCTGATTTTGAATGTTTGCCCACTCACAAAGAAATGATCAGTCTAAAATTCGAATGGTAGGTTTATTGTAACACAGAGACAGAATAGCAACAAAAATTTTTTAAAGAAATGCATGTCTAACAAATTATGCACTGATTTCATGTTGATGCAGGAAATAAGTATTTGATCCCCTTCACAAAACATGACTAAATACTTGGTGGCAAATCCCTTGTTGGCAATGACAGAGGTCAGACAGTTCCTGTAGTTTGCCACCAGGTTTGCACACATCTCAGGAGGGATTTTGACCTACTCCTCTTGGCAGATCCTCTACAAGTCATTAAGGTTTGGTGTCTGACGTTTGGCAACTCAAACTTTCAGCCCCCTCCACAGATTTGCAATCGGATTAAGGTCTGGAGACTGGCTAGGCTACTCCAGGACCTTAATGTGCTTCTTCTTGAGCCACTCCTTTTATTGCCTTGGCTGTGTGTTTTGGGTAATTTTCATGCTGGAACACCCATCCACGACCCATTTGCAATGCCCTGGCTGAGGGGAGAAGGTTCTCATCCAAGATTTGACGGTACATTGCCCTGTCCATCATCCCTTTGATACGGTGCAGTTGTCCTGTCCCCTTAGCAGAAAAACACCCTCAAAGCAGAATGTTTCAACCACCATGTTTGACAGTTGGGATGGTATTCTTTGAGTCATAGGCAGCATTCCTCCTCCTCCAAACACGGCAAGTTGAGTTGATGCCAAAGAGCTCGATTTTGGTCTCATCTGACCACAACACTTTCAACCAGTCCTCTGCATCATTCAGATGTTCAGTGGCAAACTTCAGACGGGCCTGGACATGTGCTTTCTTGAGCAGAGGGACCTTGCTGGCACTGCAGAATTTCAATCCTTGTCGGCGTAGTGTGTTACCAATTGTTTTCTTGGTGACTGTGGTCCCAGTTGCCTGGAGATCATTGACAAGATCCTCACGTGTAGTTCTGGGATGATTCCTCACTGTTCTCATGATCAGTGACACCCCACGAGGTGAGATCTTGCACGGTGCACCAGGCCTAGGAAGACTGACAGTTGTTTTGTGTTTCTTCCATTTGCGAATGATTGCACCGTTTTCAGCTTCTCAGTTTGGTAGCCCAGTCCAGCCTTGTGTAGGTCTACAATCTTGTCCCTGACATCCTTGGACAGCTCTTTGGTCTTTGCCATGGTGGAGAGTTTGGAATCTGATTGTTTGATTATTCCTGTGGACAGGTGTCTTTTATACAGGTAACAAAATGAGATTAACAGCACTCCCTTTAAGAGACTGCTTCTAATCTCAGCTTGTTACCTGTATGAAACACACCTGGTAGCCAGAAATCCTGCTGAATGATAGGGGGTCAAATACTTATTTCCCTCATGAACATGCAAATCAGTGCATAATTTGTTAGACATGCATTTCTTTAGAATTTGTTGTTGCTATTCTGTCTCAGTGTTACAATACATCTACCATTTGATTTTTAGACTCATCATTTCTTTGTGAGTGGGCAAACATTCGAAATCAGCAGGGGATCAAATACTTACTTCCTTCACTGTATAAGTTCTTTATTGAAAGAGTTTTCTTTATTCCTAGATAACCTAATTCCCTTTCCCTCCATGTAAATGGAAAGTCTTTTTGTACCGTCTGCTTCTCTATCTTTGAGATGTTGATATTCAATATCTCTAACTTTGAGGGGTTTATTTTCAGATTTGATAACTCTCCATAATATTTTATTACTCTCATTAAGTTATGCAACATTAATCTGGAATTTACAATATAGAATATATCATCTGTGTAAGCTTATGTTCCACTTCACCTTAATTCCTGTTATATCTATATTGTTTCTCACCATCGCTAGTAAAGGTTCCAGGTATATTACAAATAACAAAGGAGAGAGTGGGCATCCCTGTCTAGTACCGTTATACATTTTAAAGAACCGAGAAAGGGACCCCATTAACCTTTACCACTGCTGCCGGGCCATCATAAAACCCCTATATCCACTTTAACATTTTGAGCCCTAATCCTAAAGCCTCCAACGTGTCCATCATCAATCCCTAGTCAATCCTGTCAAAAGCTTTATTGGCATCAATCGACAGTATTATTTTTGGCAGCTTCTCTCTTTGCTTTTTGTAGAGGGAGCAATGATCTCAGACCATTGTCCCTTCCTTCTCTGCCAGGAATGAATCCCACTTGATCTAGGTGTATCCACTTTGGCATCAACTCTTTCATCCTAGTTGCTAGTACTTTAGTGTATAGTTTCGTATCTATATTTAATAATGAAATAGGTCTACAACTAGCGCACTGTGAGCCATCCTTCCCTTCTTTAAGTATAATTGTTATATATGCTTGCAATAATTCTGATTCCCAACCCCTCTCCTAACGCATTTATGCATGTGCACATTTTAGGGACCAATAGTTCTTTAGATTTCTTGTAATAACCTACAGAATATCCGTTGAGGCCTGGGCTCTTTCCTGCTGCCAAAATAATTTCCTCCTGAGAGATAGCTGTCTCTAGGGCCTCTAACTTTTCCTCTGATATTCTTGGCATACCAGCCTCATAAGTATTTCTGCTTTTTTTCCTTCTTTTCATCCTCTGTTTCTTTCTGTTTTCTAGAACTCACATCATACAACCTACTATAATATTTTTGAAATGCACTAGCGATATCAGTGGTGGAGTACACCATTTCTCCTTTTTCATCTTTAATTTTTTCTATAAAATTCTTTGATTTCTTTTCCTTTAATCTTTTCATTAAATATTTTTTTTTGGTCTATTCCCCCACTGATATCTTTCTTTTGAGACCCTATTAAGATCCACCTCATTTCCTAGTCCATTACGTCTTTTAATTCTTCTCTTTTTGAAAGTTATCTTCTCATGTATTTCTATATCCATCTTTTTATGTGACTTTTCTAATCTATATAGCTCCTCCATCACAAGCCTTATTTTTTTTTCTCCCGGTTTTTCTTTTTTTCCTCCCCTATTGTGATCAAGATTTCCCTAATATATGCTTTATGTGCCTCCCATATTGTAGCCACAGATACCTCATCCGTCTCATTAGATGCAAAAAATTGCCCTATTTCCTGCCTTAACCTTTTTATCTATTTCAGGGTTTTGTATAAGAATCTCATTTATTCTCCACATAGTTATTTTATTCCACTCCCCTCCTACCCGTAGTCTCATTGTGACAGAGATATTATCAGATATTATTATTATACAGTATTTATATAACACCAACAGTTTGCTCAGCGCTGTACATTATAATGGGAGACAATACACGAGACAGCACAGTAACAATACAATACACGAGGGGTTCGAGGGCCCTGCTCCTTGGAGCTTACAATTTAGGAGGGAGGGGAGAGTGGTATAGGAGGAAATAGCTGTGGGGGATGGAGTGGTGGGAAGAGCAGAGGAGATCGTCAATTAGGTGAGGGCAGGGTAGGCTTCTCTGAAGAGATGGGTTTTCAGGGTGCGCCTAAAGGTGAGGAGGGTAGGTGACAGTCTGATGGATTGGGGTAGTGAGTTCCAGAGGATGGGGGAAGCCCTGGAGACAGGCATGGGAGGAGGAGACCAGGGAACTAGAGAGTAGGAGGTCTTGTGAGGAGCAGAGAGTGCCTTCTGGGTGGTAGATGGATATTATGTCGGTGATGTAGTTAGGGGCAGTGTTATGAACAGCTTTGTACGTCAATGTTAATATTTTGAATTTTATGCGTTGGGCAATCGGAAGCCAGTGGAGGGATTGGCAGAGGGGGGTGGTGGATACTGTGTGGTTGGTAAGGTGGATGAGTCTGGCTGCAGAATTCAGGATAGACTGAATAGGGATAGCCCGTGTTGGGGTAGGCCGGCGAGGAGAGAGTTACAGTAGTCGAGTCGTGATATGATAGAGGGAGTGAATGAGTTGCTGTGTAGTTTCTGGAGTAAGGTACGTGCGTATTTTGGAGATGTTGCGGAGGTGGAATCTGCATGAGTTTGTCAGCGATTGGATCTGGGGCTGGAAAGACAGATTGGAGTCTAGAATGATGCCTAGCACTGTGGCTTGCGGGGTGGGGCTGATTGTGGCGTTGTTGGTCGTGATGGAGAGGTCGGTGGGGGCGGCGGGCTGGGGGGAAAACTAGGAGCTCGGTTTTGGCAAGGTTTAATTTGAGGAAGTGGAGTGACATCCAGTCTGATATATCGTTCAGAAGGCTAGTGATTCGGGCGGAGACTGAAGGGGTGAGGCGAGGGGTAGATAGAGATAGATTTGAGTGTCATCAGCATAGAGATGGTAGTTGATGCCGTGGGAGTGTTGACCAGTTGATCAGTTGACCAAGGGAGGAGGTGTAGATGGAGAAGAGAAGGGGCCCGAGGACAGAACCTTGGGGAACCCCAACAGAGAGGGGGAGTGAGGGGAAGGTGGCAGTGTTATAGGTAACATTGAAGGAGCGTTGTGATAGATAGGAAGAGAGCCAGGAGAGAGCGGACTCTGAGGCCAAAAGAGTTTAGTTTTTTGAGAAGGAGGGGGTGGTCGACTGTGTCGAAAGCCGCGGAGAGGTCGAGGAGTAGGAGCACTGAGTAGTGGCCATTGGCTTTGGCGGTTAGCAAGTCGTTGGCGAGTTTGAGTAGGGCGGTTTCGGTGGAGTGTAGGGGACGGAAGCCAGATTGTAGGGGATCAAGAAGATATAGACATAATTTCTAAGTTGGATTTAACCAATGACTCCAATTGTTTATGCTCGACCAGTATATAATCAAGTCGTGAGTACGATCTATGCACTGGAAAGAAGGCATAATCTCTTTCTCTTGGATGTTTCACTCTTCAAGTGTCCATCAATTAACATTGCTATAGAATCTTTTTCAACAATATTGATTTCCTACCGCCCTCTCTCCACGTATCCATCCATGGATCCAAACAGATATTAAAATCTCCTGCTACAACCAGACTACCCCTTTTAACTGGTTCCCACCCGGCCAACAGCACAAAGGCGGCCGGCAAAACACCTCTGGGTGGACACCATATGCAGGGTTCGGACACGGCTTATGACAGATCTGTGTACTGGCCCCGTTTCCAGTACCATGTGACCTGCTGTGACCAATCACAGCAGGTCACATTACAGTTGTATACAATGGATGGCTTCCTTTCATGCCCTCTATTGTATACAAGTGTGTCTAACTGTGAATGGTCACAGCGATCACATGCACAAGCTGGGTCAATCACAGCCCAGCTGTGTCATGTGATTAGCCCTGGCCAAATCACAGCTAAGCACAAAAAAAAAAAAAAACCCCGAATGAATCAATGTCATTCAGGTAAATGCTTGCTTATAGCACAGTAATTCTTTGCTATAAGCAAATTGTGCAAAAAAAATAAAAATACTGATCACTTCTCCAAAGTAGTATAATGTTACTATGGTAACATTATACTACTTTGGTCATAGTGAAAAATGAAAAAAAAAAAAATGTAATAAAAAATTAAAGCTAATAAAAAAAAAAAAAAAAAATTATAAATTTTTTTTTTCATACGGTCACCAGTCAGTGTCCCTGATCACCGCCATGCCAGTTATATGATGACGGTGTACTGCACTGCTGACAGTATATAAAAAAAAATAGTGAAAATAATTTTTTTAAATTTTTTTCATTTTCTGAAAAACGACAAAAAATTACAACTTCAAAAAACTCACCATGTCTCTTATGAAATACGTCGGACTGTCTACTTTGCAATAAGCAAATATCTCTTACAAGTCTGAGTGCCACTCCGAGTACCTATTTAATATGTCCCCTCTACGCCTCCTTTTCATATTACTTTCTTGTGTTCCCAAAATCTCATTTCTTTACCCTTCTGCTCCACCCCAAAACTTGTACATCTTACCCTCACTGCTAGCATCTCCCTACTACTGCTCTTATCACCTCCTGCTGATACTTCCAGTCCTGGTGTTTGGGTCAGCAGGTGAGTGAAGGCATGTGCACTCGTGTACATCCTGCTCCAATCTTACTTTCCTCACACTACTTCTTCTCCTAACCTCTGGGGATATCTCCCCAAACCCTGGTCCTTTACCACCTCACTCACCCACTAGGCACTCTCCTACCCCCACAAACCGCCGCAACTCCTTCAACTTTATACCTGTCCCCCTCCTCCCCGCATCCACCCCTCCACTCTCGGTTGCACTCCTGAACGCCCGATCGGTTTGCAACAAGCTCACCGCCATCCATGACCTCTTTATCTCCCACTCCTTCAACCTCCTAGCGGTCACAGAAACCTGGATCCAAGCCACTGACTCCGCCTCCCCTGCGGCACTCTCCTATGGAGGTCTCGTCTGGTCCCATTCACCCCGACTGAGCGGTCGTAGAAGTGGTGGGGTCGGCGTGCTCTTGTCACCGCTGACCACCTTCCAGGTCCCCCCAAACCCCCCTCCTCTATCCTCCTCCTTCGAGGCCCACTGCATCAGACCATTCCCTCCCACCCCTCTGAGGATTGCAGTAATCTATCGGCCTCCTGGACTCCTATCCCGCTTGATGACTTTTCCGCCTGGCTGCCCTTCTTCCTCTCCTCTGAGCTACCCACCATCATCCTTGGAGACTTCAATATCCCTATCAATGTCAACAACCCGGCTACATCCCAACTCCTCCACTTAACCTCTTCTTTTTCACTCACGCAGTGCACACAGTCCTCCACCCACACCAATGGGATTACCCTGGACCTCGTTTTCTCCCATCTCTGCACCCTCCACAACCTCACAAACACCCCTTTCCCTCTCTCTGACCACAACCTCATTACGTTCTCCGTCTCCCCGTCCTGTAACGCCTTCCCCCCCAAAGGTCAAACCATCACCAGCCGTAACCTCCGCAACCTGAACCCGGCCCCTCTCCACTCGGCAGCTGACCGTCTGTACGACAGTGTCCTTCCACTGTCCTGCCCTGACCTGGCCACTACTGCATGTAACGACTCACTGTCAGCTGCCTTAGACTCCTTAGCACCCCTAACCAAACGTAGCATTAGACCCCGACCGCTTCAACCCTGGCAGAACGACCACACTAAACATCTTAAACGACGCAGTCGCGCTCTGGAGCGATTATGGTGCAAAACCAGATCCCCTCGTTACTTTGTAACCCTCATCAACACCCTCTCCACCTGTCCTCGCCGACTCTTCTCCACTTTCAACTCCCTACTCTCTCCCCCCCCACCCAGTACCTCACTCACCGCCCACGAGATTGCCAATCACTTCCAAAATAAGATCGACGCAATCCATAAGGACATCGCCAATGCTCAACCTACCTCTCCACCTAGCCTCCCTCCCACTATAACCCCATCAACTCTCCTGTCCTCTGACCTCGCAACTGCCCTACCCTCCACCACACCTAACGTCCCGCACACTATAACCTCCCCAACACTCCGCTCCTTCAGCCTTGCTACCACTGAGGAGGTTACTAAGGTCTTCTCAGAAGCCCGCCTCACCACTTGCCCCCTTGACCCTGTCCCCGCACAACTCCTACGGTCACCCTCCTCCTCCATCCTACGCTCCCTCACCCACATCTTCAATGTTTCCCTCTCTACTGGTGCATTCCCTTCCCCCCTAAAGCACGCACACATCACCCCCATACTCAAAAAACCCTCCCTGGACCCCACCGATCTGAACAACCTTAGACCCATCTTCCTGCTGCCATTTACTTGCAAGCTCCTTGAGCCCTTAGTCTACAATCGCCTAAACGCCCACCTCACTGACAACAACCTTCTTGATCCACTACAGTTCGGCTTCCGTCCCCTACACTCCACTGAAACCGCCCTACTCAAAATCACTAATGACCTGGTAACCGACAAAGCTAATGGCCACTACTGAGTCCTCTTACTCCTCGACCTTTCCGCGGCCTTCGACACAGTTGACCACCCCCTCCTCCTTAATAAACTACACTCCCTTGGCATAAAAGACTCCGCTCTCTCCTGGCTCTCCTCCTATCTATCCCAACGCTCCTTCAGCGTTACCTATAACGCTACCACCTCCCTCTCTCTGTTGGGGTCCCCAAGGCTCTGTCCTCGGGCCCCTTCTCTTCTCCATCTACACCTCCACCCTCGGCAAATTGATACACTCCCACGGTTTCAACTATCACCTCTATGCCGATGATACACAAATTTACCTCTCCACCCCTCACCTCACCCCTTCAGTCTCCACCCGTATCACCCACCTACTGAACGACATATCAGACTAGATGTCGCTCCATTTCCTCAAATTGAACCTTTCCAAAACCGAGCTCCCGATTTCCCCCCCCAGCCCGTGCCCCCCACCCTCTCCATCACAACCAACAACTCCACCATCAGTCCCACCCCACAAGCCAAAGTCCTAGGTGTCACTCTAGACTCAAACCTGTCCCTCCAACCCCATGTCCAATCATTGGCAAAGTCATGCAGGCTCCACCTCCGCAACATCTCCAAAATATGTATGTTCCTAACCCCAGACACTACTAAACTACTCGTTCACTCCCTTATTATCTCACGTCTGGACTACCGCAACTCCCTTCTCACCGGCCTACCTCATCGCAGACTATCCCCGCTTCAGTCTATCCTGAACTCAGCGGCCAGACTCATCCACCTTACCAACCGCTCCGCTTCTGCCACCCTCATCTGTCATTCCTTCCACTGGCTCCCGATTGCCCAACGCATTAAATTCAAACTACTAACACAGGCATACAAAACCATTCATAATGCTGCCCCAAACTACCTCACTGACCTGATACCCAAATACCACCCTACCCGTAATCTTTGCTCCTCACAAGACCTCCTACTTTCTAGCTCCCTGGTCTCCACCTCCCATGCCCGACTGCAGGACTTCTCCAGGACTTCCCCCATCCTCTGGAAGGCACTACCCCAATCCATCAGACTGTCACCTACCCTCCTCACCTTTAGGTGCACCCTGAAAACCCATCTCTTCAGGGAAGCCTACCCCGCCCTCACCTAACAGCCAATGTCCTCCACTCCTCCCACCACTCCATCCCCCACAGCCACTTCCTCCTGTACCACTATCCCCTCCCTCTTAGATTGTAAGCTCGAAAGAGCAGGGCCCCTGAATCCCTCGTGTTCTGTTTTGTTACTGTATTGTCTCATGTACTGTCCCCCACTATGATGTACAGCGCTGAGCAAACCTTTTAGCGCTAATACTGTATAATAATAAAAATTTGCAAACTTTTATAACAGAAACAAAGAAAAACATGTTTTTTTTTTTAAATTTTCAGTCTTTTTTTGTTAATGTAGCAAAAAATAAAAACACCAGTGTTGATTAAATAACACCAAAAGAAAGCTCTAGTTGTGTGAAGAAAATGATAAAATTTTAGTTTGGGTACAATGTTGTATGACCGCGCAATTGTCAATCAAATTGTGAGAGCGCTGAAACCTGAAAAATGGCCTGGGCAGGGTAAAAGTACCCTGTATGGAAGCGGTTAAAGTTACTGAGTTTTCTTAACACCCCCGCCAGAAATGCTGCTGGGTCTTTATTTGGGCAATAAAATGTTGACTGATCTACATTCAGATCCTTGTAATTTTACCCTCAGGAATAGGAACCAACCTAAGTATGCCAGTCTCTCTTCCATAGTGCATTTTTTGAGAACCCAATTGCTACTCCTTTGGCCCTTTTTGTTGATGAGTCAGCATAATACCAGGTTAGATAGTACTTCAAATACAACTTAACATTTGTATCGTGGGTTATATATGTATCTTGCAAAAACACTACATCTGTAGAGTATTGGTAAATTTCCCTGAGAATCTTATGTCTTTTAGTCAAGGAGTTTTTATTCCTTTCACATTAGAAGTTATAAAATCGATCAAACTCATTTCTAATACTATTTCACTTCCCCTCTGGGTTTCCAATCAAAGGAACAGCGATATAGACAAATTAAGACATGGATGTCCCCCCCAAACTAAATAACCCCACCTCTAACCTCCCGCCCACCCCCCCACTTCCCACCCTCTCTTCCTCTTAACTATCTTACTCTTAAAACAAAAAAACTCTGGCCTAAATATTGCCCTGGAATCTGTCGTGGTTTGTTCCCACTGACTATTCCTATTTTAGGGTGAGCATGCACACTTACTCTGATCCCCAGTTCGCAACATAAGGCAGTTCAGAGTTTGGCAGCATGTTTGGCCTCCAGATGTCCCACCAATTCAAGGTTCCTTCTACCTATCTATTCTCTCCCTCCCACTTTTTCAGTCAGAAGGGAAGGAACAGGGAGAAAAAAAAAACTGGGACCCAGGAGAAACTGGGGAGTTCCCCCCCCCCCCCTCCTTGTCCCCCCTCCCTCCCCCTCCCCCCTACCCCATGCCTGATTGCTTTCTCTTTTTAGATACCAACTGACGTTTTTCTTTCCCCATCCCTGCACTCTCTTTAGACCCCTCTGACCACCCCGCAAGATCCATTTTCTGTAGGTCTAATTTTTCACAGAAGTCACTTAAATATTTTGGGAATCTCAGCCTTGACGATTTCCCATCTTTCAACAAATCAGACATGCTGGAAAACCCCAGTTATATCAAACTTTTTTCCTCCCTCATCTGTTTCAAGAACGGTTTCAAAGATCTTCTTCTGGCTAGTATCTCAGATGCGATGTCAGCAAAGATTTGTAATTTTGTTTATTCAGATTTTATTTCAGTGGTCTCATGCAATTTTTTCCATATTCTTTCTTTATCCTCATAATGGTGGAATCAGAATATCACATCTCTGGGGCTTTCAGCTAACACTCCTTGCGGATGCCTAATCCTATGTACTCTCTCAATTTTCAAGTGTTTTGTTGTTGGTCTTCCTATCATTGTATTGAACACTCTTTATATTATCCTGAAAGTTCTCTCCTTATGATTCTTCTGGTACTTATTTCTTCTGTCTCAATTCTCTTGCTCTTCCAATTTAAATGAGAGCTTTCTCTGTTCTCTTCACATCTCTTCCACCAGCATTTCTAAATTATTCTTCAATAGAGCATGTGTCTCCATTTTCCCCTCTACTTCTACCACTCATGTTAACATTTGACCCAAATCATTGCGTAATACCACCATTTCATTTTTCATGAACATCTCCAATTTCGCAAACATTTCCGTCATCTCAATTTTTGTAGGTATTTGTGACATAGCTCCCTGTTGTTCCGTGACACTTTTTTCCATTACACATTTATCGATTCATTAACCTGGTTCCCTTCCTGGATCCCAAATGACAATCTAGATTGATCTCCGACATATTTTGAGCGTATTGGGCAGCACAGTGGCTAAATGGTTAGCACTTCTGCCTTGTAGTACTAGGGTCGTTGGTTCAAATCCCAACCACGGCATCACCTGCCTGGAGTTTGCATGTTCTCCCTGTGCCTGCATGGGTTTCCTCTGAGTACTCCGGTTTCCTCCTACCCTCCAAAAACATGCTGGTAGGTTAATTGGCTCCTGTCTAAATTGTCCCTAATATGTGTATGTATGAATGTGAGTTAGGGACCTTAGATTGTACACCCCTTCAGGGTTAGGGACTGATGTGAATGTAATATACATATAAAGCGCTGCGTAAATTGATGGCGCTATATAAGTACCTGAAATAAATAAGTAATAAAATAAGTATTTTCTAGTTCCTTCTTGTTTATTTTCCAGGGTTCGATTCTCCGGGCTTTTCTCCTGCGGAGGCATATATTTTCTTATTGTGCTGGTATTTACATTTGATTGGGGGGGGGTTTAATTCCCCCCCTTTAGCCGATCTGCTCTTCATACCTTTAGGCTCTACCACTGCGTTTCTATTAGTGCACAGGTACAATAGTACTCATCCCCAGAAAAGTTCCTTTTGCGTTTTTTCTAGTGACCTTTGCAACCTACTGTATTACTTTGGGGGCAAGAGAAATTTAACAGTTCCGCCCCAACCTGAAGACTCACAACAATATAATCTTCCTACCCCCCCCCCCCAACTCAGATATTCAGTAATTTACATCTGGAACATCAGCAACAACAGAAACTTTAAATGTCCTGCTGTAACCCACGGACACTCACCATCACCTTCTGTGGCTGAGGTACAGAACCATTCCGTCTCTGTTCACTCTTTTATCCTGGATAGGGTCTCAGATCCAGCTTTTCAGTTGTATCTGTGGGGGGCCTCTAGATGACAGGTGTCTCTGGGTATCTCAGGGTCTCAGTATCTCCCAAGAATAGTGCCTTGGTGAGGGGCTCCTCACCTCCGGTGCCCTACCACCTTTTCATCCGCAGAGCCTCACCGCTCTTCCGGATCTCTCAGGCTTCTGGATACCATTATGTGGGTGGTCACCTGAGCGTCCCAGCATCCCCCCTCCTCGAATACCGCCGCCTCCTACTCCTGGACCGCCAGAGTCTCAGGGCTTCAGCGACCTCCTCCGGCTGCCGCCGACCCCTGGCCTCCCAAGGACTCAATTCCGACACCCCATAGCATCACCCCTCTGGCCTGGGTCTCCTGCCACTGCCGGTCGCCACGGGGGCCCACGATCCACAGAGGAACTCCACCATTACACAGGGCAGGACTTCAGGTAGGGTCTCGGCAACTTAGGGTCCAAGCAGCTCAGAGTCTAGGCAGCACCCATCTCAGTCCATTGGCAGGCGTCTAGAGCTCCAGCTACATGCAGCCTCACAGCGCCATGATCAGGCCCCTCCCCTGTTCCCTACAACTGGGATGATTTTTCACAGTAGATGAGTGGCGGTACGATCAACTAGGATATTTTGTTGCAGCGCTCCCACAACCACTGAGGACGCTAGAGGATTTGCATCCATTTGAAAAACTTTTGAGTTTAAAACATAGTTCAAAAACATGCTACCTTCAAGATTTATAACATCTTTATTGAGATGGAGGGATCTGATCCTCCTTTGTTCTTGGAGAAATGGGAAAAGGAGCTGGGAACAGAATTGAATGAGCAACAAAAAAATAAAAGGTGAGGAACATGAACACAGCTGAAATTAACTATAAATGTTTGGCGAGATGGTATATTACACCAAGAGTGGCACATAAACAATGATTAGATGTCTCACCTTTATGTTGGAGGGGGTGTGGGAAGAAGGGAACAAAGCCACATATATGGTGAGAATGTCCTAAAATGCAGAAGCAAAAGGACACAGCTGAGACTCATAATATCCAACGCAGCAGTCAAAAAGCCCACATCCTAGAAGAAGGGGGGGGGAGAAGAGGAAGACCACAACCAGGTCAGGAGAGAGAACCCCGTAGGGATTGACCCCCCCCAAAGAGTACCCGCGCCCCACACTACATCCAGAAATGGAAGGGAGGGGGCATCTACTTACCAATCCAGCTGGACTGTGCGAGTAAGGCTCTCATGACAAATCCTCCTCTCCACCGAAGTGGGGGGGGGGGCTATTGGCCAGGGGTACACTGTGACACAGACTATAGGCTCCCGCTCATATGTGTCCCCACGAGATGTTTAACTTGCTGGTCACCCCGGTCCAGGATGGGACATCATCATGGAGTGTGGAGCTAGCGGACCACTGGATCTAGATTATTCACCCCATTGCCCAGTCCAACTGCTGATAGAAGATCTCAGCAGGAAAAGAAATAATCCCAGGAAAAAAGAAAAAAAAAAGAAAAAAAAAGCTATGGGGCCACAGGTCCCAGCATAGGGTCAATTCCATACTCTTGAAGACACTAGGCAGAATGACTGAAGACCTAAAGAAGAGGGGGTTTTATGTCCAGAGAGTACTGCCCCATAGGTGCCGAGTTTTTTTTTCTGCCTAGTGTCCTACCCCTGTAGGTGGGACTATAAAACCCCATTTGGTAATGGATAATGACTCCCACTCTGTGTACTTTTATATAATACACTCCTCCTCTTCATACTACTATCCTCTGTTCCCAAATCTCATTTCTTTACCCCTCTGCTCCACCCCAAAACTTGCACATCTCCCCCTCATTGCTATCATCTCCCTACTACTGCTCTCATCACCCCCCACAATGCCTCTTCTACTCCTTCTCATTTTCCTCTCCTCCATTCCCAAAATCCATTCACTATATCCCTCTGCTCCTCCTAAACATTTGTACATTGTGTCCTCACTGCTTCCTTCGCCCCTCTATGGCACCCACCACCTCCTCCTATTATTCCACTCTCCCACTGACCCCAACACCTCCACTAGGAGTTTCTCACGCTCCTGCACATCCCGTTCCCATGCCACCTTTCTCACCCTTCTCCTCCTCCTAGCCGCGGGAGACATCTCCCCGAATCCTGGCCCTCCACCACCTCCCTCACCCGCACAACACCCTCCCGCCGCCATGTCCTACCGCAACCTAGTATCTGTCCCCCTGCTCCCTAAAATCTCCCCCCCGTTTTCATGTGCACTCCTGAACGCCCGATCGGTGTGCAACAAGCTTACCGCCATCCACGACCTCTTTGTTTCACGCTCCCTCAACCTCCTGGCGATCACGGAAACCTGGATCCAGCCCACTGACTCTACCTCCCCTGCTGCACTCTCCTATGGAGGTCTCACCTGGACCCACTCACCCAGACCTAACGGTCGTAAAGGTGGTGGAGTTGGTCTGCTCCTGTCACCGCGGAGCACCTTCCGAGTCCTCCCAAACCCCCCCTCCCTATCCTTCTCCTCCTTCGAGGCCCACTGCGTCCGACTATTCTCCCCAACCCCCCTGAAGATTGCTGTGATATACCGGCCTCCTGGATCCATACCCCGCTTCCTGGAAGACTTCTCCTCCTGGCTACCCTTCTTCCTCTCCTCTGAGCTACCCACCATCATTCTTGGGGATTTCAACATCCCTGTCAACCCGGACACAGCCCGTCTCCTCCACTTAACCTCCTCCTTTGCACTTGCACAGTGCATACAATCCACCACCCACTCCGACGGTAATATCCTTGATCTTGTCTTCTCCAACCGCTGCGCTCCCCACAACCTCACTAACACCCCCTTCCCTCTCTCTGACCACAACCTGATCACCTTCTCTATCTCCTCGTCCTCCAACGCCTACCCCTCCAAATGTCACACTACTACCAGCCGTAACCTCCGCAACCTTAACCCTGCCCCCCTCCACTCTGCAGCTTATCAACTCCACGACCGCATCCTCCCCCTGTCCTGCCCCGACTTGGCTATGACTGCCTACAACAACGCGCTGTCAGCAGCCCTTGACTCACTAGCGCCTTTAACCACACGCAACATCAGACTCCGACCGCTCCAGCCCTGGCAGACTGATCACACCAAAACCCTCAAACGACGCAGTCGTGCCCTGGAGCGACTATGGCGCAAAACAAAATCCCAACAAGCTTTCACCTGCTACAAATCTGCCTTCCGCACCTACACCTCCTCCCTCCACGCAGCCAAACAAGCCTACTTCCTGACCCTCATCAAGGCCCTCTCCTCCAATCCTCGCCGACTCTTCTCCACCTTCAACTCTCTACTCTCTCCACCCCCACCTCCACCCAGCACCTCGCTCACCGCCCTTGAGATTGCCAATCACTTCAAAAACAAGATTGACACAATTCGCAAGGACATTGCCGCAACTCACACGCCCTCTCAACCCGTCCCCTCTCACACAGCTACCCCCTCATCCCCCCTCCCCCTCGACATTACCCGCAGGGACTTCGTCACTGCTCAAACTCCCTCCGACCCCGTTCCCCCTCACTCAGCTACCCCCTCATCACCCCTCTCCCACGGCCCCACCACTGCTCTGACCTCCACTCCCACCCCACCCTACATTCCTCATACTGAAGCTCCCCCAACACTCCACACCTTTGACCTTACTACCATTGAGGAAGTCTCCAAGATCCTCTCTGATGCCCGCCTCACCACCTGCCCCCTCGACCCTATCCCCTCACAATTCCTACGACCTCCCTCCCCCTCCATCCTACGCTCCCTCACCCACATCTTTAATCTCTCCCTCTCCTCCGGCACTTTCCCCTCCCCACTGAAGCATGCACACATCACCCCCATACTTAAAAAGCCCTCCCTGGACCCCAATGACCCGAACAACCTCAGACCCATCTCCCTGCTCCCACTTACATCTAAACTCCTCGAGCGTCTCGTCTACACCCGCCTATGCTCTCACCTCAACGACAACAACCTCCTCGATCCCCTACAGTCTGGCTTCCGCCCCCTACACTCCACCGAAACCGCCTTACTCAAACTCTCCAACGACCTTCTAACCGCCAAAGCTAATGGCCACTATTCAGTGCTCCTACTCCTTGACCTCTCTGCGGCCTTCGACATAGTTGACCACCCCCTCCTCCTCAAAATACTACACTCCCTCGGCCTCAGAGATTCTGCTCTCTCCTGGCTCTCATCCTACCTGTCACAACGCTCTTTCAGCGTTACCTATAATGCTACCACCTCCCCCTCACTCCCCCTCTCTGTTGGGGTCCCTCAAGGCTCTGTCCTTGGGCCCCTTCTCTTCTCCATCTACACCTCCTCCCTTGGCCAACTCATACACTCTCACGGCTTCAACTACCACCTCTATGCCGACGACACACAAATCTATCTCTCAACCCCCCACCTCACCCCTTCGGTCTCTGCCCAAATCACACACCTACTGAGCGACATATCAGATTGGATGTCGCTCCACTTCCTTAAACTGAATCTCTCCAAAACCGAGCTCCTTGTCTTCCCCCCAGCCCGAACCCCACCCCCCATTGACTTCTACATCACATCCAACAACGCCAATATCAAACCCGCTCTGCAGGCCAGAGTACTGGGTGTCATTCTGGACTCCAACCTATCCTTCCAGCCCCAAGTCCAATCTTTAACAAACTCGTGCAGACTCCACCTCCGCAACATCGCCAAAATCCGCACGTTCCTAACCCCAGAAACCACTAAACAGCTCATCCACTCCCTCATCATATCACGACTCGACTACTGCAACTCCCTCCTCACTGGCCTGCCTCGCCGCTGGCTATCCCCGCTTCAGTCGATCCTGAATACGGCTGCCAGACTCATTCACCTTTCCAACCGCTCCATTTCCGCCACCCCCCTCTGCCAATCCCTCCACTGGCTTCCGATTGCGCAACGGATCAAATTTAAAATCCTAACACTGACGTACAAAGCTGTCCACCATACTGCCCCGAACTACATCACTGACCTAATATCCAAGTACCGCCCAACACGCACACTCCGCTCCTCACAAGACCTCCTTCTCTCTAGTTCCCTGGTCTCCTCCTCCCATGCCCGCCTCCAGGACTTCTCCAGGGTGTCACCCATCCTCTGGAACTCCCTGCCCCAACCCATCAGATTATCACCTACTCTCCTCTCCTTTAGGCGCACCCTGAAAACCCATCTCTTCAGGGAAGCCTACCTCACCCCCTGCTAACTTGCTGACCTCCTCCACTCTTCCTACCACTCCATCCCCCACAGCTATCTCCTCCTGTACCACTATCCCATCCCTTCTAGATTGTAAGCTCGAAAGAGCAGGGCCCTCGATCCCCTCATGTTTTGCATTGTATTGGTATTGTTCTGTCACATGTTCTGTCCCCCTTTGTAATGTACAGCGCTGAGTGAACTATTGGCGCTTTATAAATACTGTATAATAATAATAATAATAATCAATAAACTTAAGAGAAAAAAAAAAAACCCTGCCAGTTTTCTATACTTGGAATATGTATTGCTGACAGATGGCACATGCTGTTTTGCTTCAGACAGAATGTGGTTCACCTTTTACTGAACCGCACGACCCCTGGTGCCGCCCTGGTGGTTGATATACGCCTCTGTCGTGGCATTGTCGGACTGCGCCCTGATCACAAACCTGTCCAGCTGATTCGTCCAATAATCCAGAGCAAGGCGTACTGCCCAAACTTCCAAGATATTGATGGGCAGTATTCCCTCCTGTGGAGACCAAGTCCCCTGAACTGTAGCCACCTCTAAACCACTCCCTCAACCAGAGACTGGCATCGGTGGTTACTATCTTCCATATTACTGGAAGGCAAATTACCTCTTCTCCAGATTCCAAACAAACCACCAATAATTTGGACTTTGCAATACCCCAGGGACAAAGCCCTCTGGCAATCCAAAGCTTGGACCTTCATGATACAGACAGAAATTTCCTCTACAAAAGACCTGTAGTGTAACACAGCGTAGGAAACCACTTCAACATAGATACCATTTACTCATGCAGAGATTTTGAAGGATACTTTTTGCTTCTTATATTTTTCTTTAAACGTGGAACCGACTGCTCCTAGAGTACAGGAACATTAAGGTACTCTGAGACTGACACCCCCCTGTGTCCTCAGCAAGCCGGGGCTAGGAGCTAGGGCTGACCCTGCTAAGCTTCAGAGTTCAAATGAGAAGAGGCACGTTCAGGGTGAAGCGGCCACAGTCCATTGCAGAATCACCACCAGAAATAGCAGCAACACCAGACAAACACAGTGGCCCAGATACAACTGACACCACTGGTCTATCATAAAATAAGAACACTGCCAGATTACACCCCTCATTCTCCCCATCTCCCTGAATTCACTGGACCTGAGGGTGGCGCAACTGCCTCTCAGCTGCCTCCCCCTTCTGAGACCCTTTAAGTCAATAATGTAGCAACTATATGGTCATCTAACTATGCAGTCCAGCAGGGATGCAGGTCCCATAGCCATGTTGGTTTACAGTTTTGCCATCATGCAGGCAGACAAGCATGCAGCTATGCAAGTACACGGGCATGTAAGTATGCAATTTCTGGAAGTACAAATATGCAGTTTATACATTAAGTATGCAGGTCAAATAATTATGCAGGTATGCATGCAATAATGTAATACAATGCTGCAACTGCCCCGCTTTCTAGAAGCATATTGTTTCATCACAGAACGGTCTCAAAATTAACTGCACTTGGTTCCATACTAGACTTGCAGGACTAGCCAAGCACATATGCATCAAACTCAGCCTGAATGCAGCCTCTATGCTGCTTCAGTGCAGCCTAAATGTAAGCTCCTGCAGATGAAATGCAAGCTACTAGTGGTGCACCGAAATGAATAGGGATAAACCGAAAATTCAGGATGCACTTGACTAAAAACCGAAATGGACAGTTCCCGAAAAATTTATATATTTTTCAAAACACAAAGTGACGTCGCTCCGGTCCACCAAGGGCATAGAGATGAGTGGAGGCCATCATTCCTTCACTTATCTCTATGCCCAGCGCCAGGATCATTCGGTGGTTTCTCAGGCAAGGTTAAACACCACCGTGCGGCGGTGGGTGGCAGCAGTGGTGGCCGGGCAGTGAAGGGGGGTAGGATTATTTTCAGCACCTGTATCAGTACCTATTTTCATATGCCCCAAGGACGATGGGGGTGTTTTCGGCCGAAACTTTTCGGTCACCAAAATTTTGGTGCATCCCTACAAGCTACTCTGTGGACTCAACTCCTTTAAGTGCACTGATATCCATGCAGGGGTGTATAAAAAAAATTGCTGTACAAGCCCCCCCAGGATTATGCAAGCTAATGCAGTGTATAATCATGTCCTGTTTGATCATATAGCCCCCCACAGGTAATGCTCACACATCATTATCCAGCCATAGACTGCTCCAATTCCCTGCTATCGCTGATGAGCCTCATTAAACCGTCAGCCCACATGTGGTTTCAAACATAAGCCAAAATGGCTACCTCTCTACTTTCTGCTTCCATTGCACAAGAGAAGGCTATAAAGAGCGACCCCGAGGCCCTTAGTTGCTGGAGGAAAAACTGTAGCCCAATACTCCTTCAGAGACACACAAAGCATGGCCCGACCAGACCAATCAGCACACTTCCCCCAGTGACCACTGAGAGAATATAATTTACCATTCCTGCCGTAGGACTCAGTACCCCTTATATCTGCGGTCCACCCCCTTGGACCTTTATAGCACCCTTCTGGAAAGCACCTTGGTCAGAACAAACACTGTACAGGGCTCAATTACACAAGGTCCAGCGCAGTAAGGCCGCATTAACCTCCCTAGCGGTCTGATTATGTCAGTATTTCAGTTCTAAAAGCGTTACTTTTTTTGCATGGAAATATGTCTTTTTTTTATTGTAGGCCTGTAATTTTTAGGAATAACTCACTGAAATCTGTCCGAACAAGACTCTAGTAAACATCCCGGGTATGTTAAAATTTTAAACACTAAATCATAAATTTATAATTTAATAAATAACCATAAAAAATAATATAATATAATAATAAATGTAATTCAATAATATAATAAAACCAAAAAACACTGAATTTTGAAATATAGCGCCAAGTTCGCACATCACTGAGCAAAGTGTCTGATGACTACTTTCCCCACGAATCATTATCACGCAATTATGCAAGTAGTTCTAATTTACTATCGCTGTTCTCTAGCTGGTCTAAAACTGCTTTTGACCTAAAGGGAAGCTTTTTGGGCACCATGGACATTTTTCAGTTTCAAGGCAGAACAGTAAAAATGCAGGCAGGGCACATGACAAAGCACTAGGGACCAAATGTACATGAAATGGTTTGATACAGTAATGTTTTACTATGTGATTTTTTTTTTTTTTAATTTAAATATTTATTGATTTTTCAGATAAACAAGTTATACAAACATACTCATTAAAACCTTAGCATATTATCAAAATATTTATCATTTCATCCCCCCCCCTCCCCCTACCTATATACCACCCCCCCCCCCACATCCAATCCCTAACCCCTTCTGCTCTGCATTTTTCTGTTCATTTCTGGAGACCGTAATTCCTATAAAGGAAGAACAAATTTTATTCTATGTTAATCCCCATAACCTCTAAGGCTAGCCTTGACTTTTTGAATTCCTCCCATTTGTTCCATCTTGTATGGTGACTCTCCATCTTATCTTCATTCAAATGATAAAGTTCCTCCAATTTACATATTTGATCCACCCTATCCACTCAGTCCTTTATTTTTGGCACCTCCTGTCTCTTCCAATACTTGGGTATCAGTCATGTTGCTGCATTCAAATAGTGCAATAAACCAGATTCTTTGTATTTTTTAACTGAAAGCTTAGTACTATGAAAGAGGCAAATCTCTGGATCTACTAGAATATCAACCTCTGTAATTTTCTGAATCAAGCTTACTATTTTTCCCCCAATACTCTTGTATTTTAAACACTTCCACCATATGTGATACATTGTGCCTCTACCTCAACATCCACGCCAACATAAAGGTGAATTATCTCCACTCAATCTGTGTGCCACACTCGGTGTGATATACCATCTTGCCAAACACGAATTCATGTCTACCTCCTGCATATTTATATTTATGGATTATTCTATACATTTTCCTCTGTTTTTCCGCATCTATTGTTACTCCTATTTCTTTTTCCCATTTTTCTATATATGGAGGACTTATATCTGCATTTATTTAGTGAGAATCTTATATATTTTAGAGGTTCTGTGTTTCCCATCTCTGCGTGTACCTAATAAGTGCTCAAAAGGATTCCAATCCTCTCTTATTCTTAAAGGCTTTGGAAGCTTTCCTATAAAGTGTTTCAACTGAAAATTATGCCACTCATCCATTATCGTAAAAACTTCTTTTTTTTTTCCCAATTCCTTAAGTGATCCTATTTCCTCCCCCACCATTATATCCCTTAATTGTGCATCTTCCTTCTTCATTTCAATATTTTTATTGAAATAAAGAGGAGAGAAAAGAAATACAAAAACAAGAATATAAAGACTTAGACCACCTACAAGGTGTGTAGAGGCAATCAAACAGGTTCACAAGTACATAAGCACGTAGCAAACATCAATCAAAAATATTGCAAGCAAAGAAAACATTGCCCCAAGTGGAAGCGAATGATCCATCAGTCCGCAACATGGGCAGTTTAACGACAAAAAAACAAATAAACAAGAACATAACAGAAAAAAGAGAAAAAAAGAAAAGGGGGGGGGGGGAAAGAGGAGAGAAAGAAGAAAAGGATAAGAGGAAAGAGAGGGTCAGCCACATTCCCATTAAGTGATAGAAATATACCTAATCAATGATTCCTATGTGGCCTCAAATTTAGAGGTATTGTTGTGAACAATAAGTTTATCATTTATCATGATCCAATTAAGTTTTTGTTTGGCAAAGTCTAGCGGAATAGATGTCTGTTTCCAACTTCTAGCTATTGTAATCTGTGCTGCTAACAATATATAAAGAATTAATTTAACTGATTTCTTGGGAATATCAGTGGGCAACAGATGAAATACAGCTACCTCCGGAGTTCTGCGAATATTAATTCCTGTTACTGAATAAAGGAAATTAAATATTCGGATCCAAAATCTATGGACCACCGGACATTTCCACCAGTCATGGAGCATAGTGCCCTCCTGTCCACTGCGTCTAAAGCAATTGGGTGACACGGATGGGTACATTTTGACAAGGCATGTTGGAACTAGATTCCAAACGGAGAAAAGTTTTATAATTGGATTCCATAAGGATAGTATTGATCGAAATTTTAGATAGGGTATTAGCCGTAGTCCGCCAATTGTCTACATCAAAAGAGCTGTTCAAATCCCTTTCCCATTGAATCATGTAGGATAGCTTGGTGAGTGGATCCACAAGGGAGGCATAGATCGCATATAATCTACCCCTCATACCCCCAGTAGCCCCACAGGAGATCTCTAGAGGGGTGAGTGTGCAAGGCTCTGTGAGTAGCTTGAGTTTACTGGTAATAAAGGACATAAGCTGATGATAACGGAACCATTCACAGGAGGGCATCTGAAAAGTTGTCAAAAAGTATTGGAGAGAACGAGGACGAGCCTCTTCCAGGTAATCCCCAATACGCAAAAGACCCTTATTTATCCACCATTGGAATATGGAGGGTGACAGGCCAGGAATAAAATTGGGGTTGCAAAAGACAGGAGCTAATGGAGTATGTGGAGAGCAGAGAGGCTTACGTGCTCGCCATCTATCCCAGACCGCTTAGGAATAGGACAAAAGATAGGAGGACGCAACCGATTAGGAAGCCACATGAGAGCGCCAATAGCATGAGGATGACAAGATAAGGCCTCAATACGAACCCATTGGGGAACATAGCCTCTAGCGGTAGTACAAGAGAGCTGTGCCATCTGAGCCACATGAAAGAAAATCTGGAGATTAGGAAGTCCCAGACCACCATGCTTTTTTAGGGAGAATAAAGTGGATTTGTTAACCCGAGGGCGTTTTCCTTTCCATATAAATCTAGAGAATGCTGTTTGTAAAAGTAGGTAAAGTTCCTGTGTGGGTACCATGATCGGTAAAGTCGTAAAGTAATATAAGAGTCTCGGTAAAAAGGTCATCTTGATAGAATTAATTCTACCAAACGAGGATAGGGGAAGGTCCTCCCAGTCATGCAAGTCAGCTTTAAGTCGATTGAAGAGCATGGGATAATTAGTCTTATAAAGTGATGAGATAGAGCTCATGGAGGTGAATTCCCAAATAAGGGAGAGAGCGGGAGGCCCACTGAAATTATCCCACAAATGTTGAACCTCTGAATCAGGCAGAGAAATGTTTAAAGCAGTTGTTTTGGAGGGATTAAGAGTGAGACCAGAGACCATAGAAAAACAACGGAATAGGTGGAGGAGAGTAGGTAATGATGTTTGAGGGTTAGATATATACATGAGAACATCATCAGCAAATAAGGCACATTTATGGTCTTGTTGTCCACAGTGGATACCAGAAATAGTAGGGTCGGAATGGATAGCTATAGCAAGTGGTTCCATTGCCAAAGCAAAAAGTAAGGGAGAAAGGGGGCAGCCCTGTCTAGTACCTCGCTCAATAGGTAGAGAAGCTGATTTGTGTCCATGTATGGAAATCTGAGCTGAAGGATTAGAATAAAGAGCCCGTATTAGGGTCAGAAAAGAGGGGCCAAACCCCAACCTTCCCAGGATCTGGAATAAATAGTCCCAAGACAAACTGTCAAATGCTTTATGGATATCTAGTGATAGTTGTAGAATTTCCCTCGGTGAGGATTTATCCCAGTTGGATTGGACAGCTGATAACGCCAAAGTTCGTCGAATTTGGTCCGAAGTTTGTCGACCGCTGATGAATCCGGATTGATCATCATGGATATAAAGAGCCAGAAATTTATGGAGGCGTAAAGCCAGGATTTTAGTATGAATCTTGAGGTCACAATTAATTAACAAGATAGGACGATAGTTAGAAACCAAGGTAGCGTCTTTGTGGGGCTTGGGGATAACACTAATAAATGCTTTATGTTCGTCGGGAGGTACAAGACCTCCATCCCGTAAATAATTGAAATAGTGGGCCATGTGTGGAATCAGAAGAACAGAGAAGGTCTTGTAATAACTATGAGGAAGGCCATCTGGTCCTGGAGATTTATGAGGGGCAAGAGTTTTCAAGACATTCCGAATCTCCTCACAAGAGAATGGCTGCTCCATTGACTCCCTGTGAGCCTCCTGAAGAGAAGGAAGAGCAACATAGCTCAGAAAGTTGTCAGAGGATAAGGAAACATCTCCTTGAGGCGATTGGTATAGATCAGTGTAAAAGGAATTACATTTTTAGAGGATCTTACTGGGGTCTTGAGACAAAGTACCGTTATTTAATCTGAGTTTAGGGAGAGCCTTTTGGGCATATTTAGGAGACAATTTACGTGCTAATAAATTACCTGGCCTATCTCTCCAAGTGAAAAATTTATGGTTAGCCCATAGCAACTGCTTGTCAACAGTGGTAGTGAGGCATAGGTTGAGTTCCAAATGGGCTTGGTCAAGTTTAACCAATAAGTCCGGATCGGGGTTATGTTTGTGACGACTTACCAGTTCGGTATATATTTGAGTTTTAGTGAGGATTAAATCGTTACTTGCTTTTTTAAGCCTTGAGGAAAGTTGAATAAGAAACCCCCAAACTGAAGCCTTATGGGCTGCCCAATTGATAGCTGGATTCGTATCATCTGCTTTGTTGATTTCAAAGTACGTTTGTAGATGTGACGATATATCCTGACAGTATGAAGCATTACCCAAAATGGCCTCATTTAGGCGTCAATGAGGAGCAGTCCTACCATGGGTCCCGGACAGAAATTTCAGAAAGATCAGATTATGATTGGACCAGGGTGTGCAAAGGATATTAGCTGCAAGAAGTCTGGGAAGTGAGTGTGTACGAAGAAATACATGATCGATAAACGAGTAACAATTATGGGCCCTAGAGTAATGGGAGTAATCTCGAGAAGTTGGGTTAGCTTCTCTCCAGGCATCATGAAAGGGGTAGGTCCATCGATAACGGATATCCCGCTGCACTAGATGGGCAAGTAGTGGTTTTAGAGACCGCCGCTTTTGGATAGTGGTCAGAGAGACATCTGCAAATATTTGTATTTTATCTCCTGCTAGTTCCAGCTCTGGGGTCTCCCTGTAAATCAGCAAAACGAATGATCAAAGTCGCGTCTCCTGAATATTGTGGAGGATCCGGGGGAAGAGCTGGCAAATGATTAGTGCTATCAGAGTCCGGTTCCAGGCCGCTGCCCTGACTGAAGAAAATGGCTACCATCTCGTTATCCAATGGAGAGGAAGCAGGGGAATCGTGGCCTAGTGAATAGGCCAAAGCCTGGGACTCAGGTGGTGCAGGACTGGAAGGTGATTGGGGGGGGGCTGTGGAGGTTCACTCATCCCAGTGGATGAGGTCTCCGCTGTCCGGTCCTGGCCATGGAGGAGACAGAGCTCATCTTTGCCCTCTGAGGGAGAGGTGCCAGCTGTGTGGAGGCATAGGAGGCACCAGGAGCCGTGGGTGCCGAGCTGGGTGCCATCTTGGATCCCCTGCTCACTGCAGGGATTGAGGAGCCGCCACAGCTCCTTTCTGCCGTCTGTCCCGGCATGGAGGTTCCCCTGGGGTCCGGTCAAGACCCGGAGCAAGTCCCGGGATCAGAGGGGCATCGCGGTTGAGTATGGTGTCGGGGGTGTGCGGAGCTACGGCCGAAGCATGTATCCCGCCAGCCCACGCATGCGCACTCTGCATCTTCCTTCTTAATCCACTTCCCTGTGATACCTTCTTTACCCAGGTGGAAAAACTCTGTGGACTTTAAGGGTATTAACAATGAATTAAATTCCCATCCCATCTGTTTGTGTAAAACATCCCAAACTCTTAAAACATTAAATGTGAACAAACTTGTACTGTCTGCTAATCCACTGTATTGTGGAGGTAACCATACAATTCCACTTAATTTAGTATTACTTAGTATATTTTCTATTTTAACCCAGATTTTCCTCTCTGCATTATATGTCCAGTCAAAAATTCTCGCCATTATTACCGAGTTATAATATCTTTTTAAATCTGGGACTCCCAATCCTCCTGTCTCTTTATTTCTACATAAAATTTCCTGGCTTATTCTTGGTTTTTTATTCCTCCAAATAAATCTTAACATTTTTTTTAATTGATCTAAAGTATACTTCTGGTAGTTTAATTGGTATCATTTGAAATTTATAAAATATTTTTGGAACAATCAACATTTTTATCAAATTTATATGACCTATCCATGACGGGGTTCCCCCTCCTAATTTCCTTAGTTCATCCCTGATCTCATTTAACAATGGTATATAATTCAATTTAAACAAGTTCTTGGAAGATACAGTTCATTTTATTCCTAGATATTTCAATTATTTTTCTCTCCAAAGGGAAATTCCTCCTGTAACCTATTTTTCATTAAATTTGGCAATGTTATCCTTGGGTTTCTCACATAGAACAGCATGTCATCTGCTTAACCTGCCACCTTATGCTTCGTATCTCCTATCCAAATTCCTTTTATATCTATATTGTTCCTTATTGTAGCCAAAAGAGATTCCAATGATAAAACATATAGCAATGGAGACAAAGGGCATCCCTGTCTAGTTCCGTTCTGCATCCCAAAATACTCTGACAATTCCCCATTAACCATGATTGCTGCAGAGGGTTGACTATATAATTTCCTTATCCACTCTCTCATTCTAGGTCCCATCCAATGTATCCAACATATATCCCCAATCTACTCTATCAAATGCCTTTTCAGCATAGATAAGAGTACCACTGCAGGGATTTTCTCTTTCTTACATTTTTGTATGAGAAACAGATCTCAGTCCGTTATCTCTACCCTCTCTCCCTGAGACAAAGCCTATTTGGTCTATGTGTATCCATTCCGACATTAGGTCTTTCAACCTGTTTGCCAGAGCTTTTGCATATAGTTTGGTATCTGTGTTTAATAAGGAAATCGGTCTGTAACTTGGCCAGTATCATCTTTACCTTCCTTGTGTATGAGAACTACATGGGCTTGTAGGGATTCCCTCCTCATTTCCATCTCTCCTCCCAATGCATTCATATATATCCTCAGTTTAGGTACTAATAATTCTTTAAAATGGTATTATAATGAGCGCTCTAAAAATAGCAGCTGTAACACTCAAGGTAACCACAGTAAACCTCCGAATAACAATAAGTAAAATAAAGTGCAGCGCTAATAAGTAGTCATAAGGATAAATATATTAATAAATAAATCATGAGCATAAGTGGTGAGTAAGTAATAGTTCATCCAATGAAGGAATAAAGTTCAAAAACCACTGGTGGGTGATCTCTTCAACAGCAGATTTCTAAATATACTTGTGACTGGAACCAATGGAAAAAATGCGCACTCACCGAAAGCGCATAGGTAATGCGCATATAAATATATAACCACCAAGGATCTCTAAGATGGGCAGATGGTGAGCTTCCTTCTACGTTATGGTCATCAAGCCTGGGGCAGTATGGAAATCTGCTGGGTCCAGAGGTCCCCTTAAGGATAGATAGGTGCTCAGCCTGGGTACAGGACTCCCTCCTCTGGATGCTGGATACAGTGGGGATTATCTCTACCATGCATCCTTACTTCTCTCCTTGTAGATCCTCCTTTTTCCTACCCACTGAAGGGACCTTGATGACATCACATCACATCGTGATGTTTTTTTCAAGGATTTCGGAGACCTACTACCATCTCTCTGCACAGGGGATGTCATATCCATCTGGAGATCCATGCAGAGATTGAAATCACCTGCTACAATTAAACTGCCTTTTTTGAAATCCATGAACTTCCTCAGAGTATTTTTTAGGATACCTCCGGTTTCTTATTCGGGCAATAAATATTTCCTGTAATGTCTATTTGCTGTCATTTTCCCTTCAGAAACAGAAATCTCCCTTCTGGATCTACCAATCTGTCTTCCAGCTTAAACCTTATATTTTTTGCAAAACCTATTGCCACTCCCTTGACATGTTTAAATTGGGGAATCTGCATAAAACCACACTGGATAATATCTGGAATTTAATTTCACATTTGATTCTTTCACCAAATGTGTCTCCTGTAAAAAAACACTGAAGAAAATCTATGTTAAATTTCTTTAAAAATCCCAAATCTCTTCCCAGGGTTATTTAACCCTTTAACATTATAAGTCACAAAGTTTATCTCTTCTATTTTTCTCCTCTCCACACCTCTATCTTCCCCATCTCTTCTCTCTTCCTCTTTCCTCCACATCTTCCCCTTTGATCTCTAGGATTTCTCCAGACTGATGTTTCTCCCACTATTTCGCAGAGTCTTAAACTACCTATCCCCACCCCATACCCTCCACCCACCCTCCCCTCCTCCCTCCCACTCCTCTCCTTCCCCCCACATCTCCCTTTAGGCTTATATTTTGCCTATGAATCATTTGTGATCCTAACCCCACCTTTGATTCAGCTTTTAAGGTGAAACGTTGACCATGAACTTTTCCCCAATAAGCATGTCTCATCCTCAGTGTCCTGCCATACTCTAGTAAACTTCAAAAATCATAAGAAAGAGGCAAAAATGGAGGGAGAGAAAGGAAAAAAACAAAAACAAAAAAAACCCCGAGAACCCCCTTTCCCCTCCCTCCCATCTTATTCCTCTTTACTATTCCTACGCTCTCTTTCTCCTTAGAGCTACCTGCCCCCCCTCATTTTCCATAGCCCACATTTCTCCTCCTTCCTCCCAACCAGGGATATTTATTTTCTGTATATCAAGTCTCTCACAGAAGTCATTCAAATCTTCTGGGAAACTCAGTCTTGCTGAACGTCCATTTCTCCATCAGATCAAACACGCTGGAAACCCCCAGCTATATCGAACATTGTTTTCTCATCTGTTCCAATAACGGTTTCAAAGTTCTCCATCTTATTAATATTTCCACTGCTAAATCAGCAAAGATCTGTATATTTATTTTTCCATATTTTATTATTGCTCTCCATTTTATCTTCTTCCAAAGCTCTTCTTCAGCCCGAAAAGTATGGAATTGCACTATTACATCTCTTGGCTTTTCCTTTCTATCTTCTTGTATATATTTTCCTATTCTATATACTCCCTCCATTTTGAGAGGCTCCGTTATAGTACTATCCATTATAGTATTCAGCATTCTCGTTATTATTCCCGTCAAATCTTCTCCTTGGGAGATCTCTGGAAAGCCTCGTATCCTTAGATTGCATCTCCTATCCCTATTCTCCTGGTCGTCCAATTTATATAACAGATTTCTTTGTTCTTTTCTCATTTCCATCGCCTGTTTTTCTAATTTCTGTATAATTTGTGCATGATTATCTAGTTTTTCTTCCGTCTCCTCCACCCTTGATAATATTTGCCCCAGGTCTTTGTGTAATTTCGCCAGTTCCTGTTTTAGGGATATTTTGAGTCCTTTAAACATTTCTCCTTTCGTAGGCATCTGTGAGCTCTCCTCTTGTTCTTCTACATTATACAAATTCACTTCTTCCATATGTTGACTACTGTTGGCTATTCCCAGGGATAGTCTGGAACATCCCCCGCCGTTTTCCCTGTCACCTCTTACACTTATTCCCTGTTGTCTCTCTGGAGTCTGTTTCTCCTGTGAGGGTATATATTTTTTAATTGACCCTGTTTGGGAAGCCTTAGGCCCTCCTCCCTTTAATGCTGTCAGGGACTATTTCAATTTTCCGTTTGGGGGGGGGGGGGCTATTTTTGATTTGATATCAAAATGTGAAGGGGCTATTTTTGATTTGATATCAAAATGTGTTGTCTTCCATGGGTATCCCCCTCTCAGTTCTTTTCTTCCTTTTTGTCTCCCCCCACTCCCGAACTCATCTACCCGGGTCCTCTTCTTCTAGGTCTTTATCTGTTTTACATTGTCCTCCTTCTGATTTTCCTCGAAGACCCCCTGGGTGAACCCCTCCTCAGTTTAAACATATAGTTCAATACATACAGTTCAGTTCCCATGCAATATATTAATCTCAGTACTTTTGCCGCTCTCACTCACCCTCTTGTCCCCAATACGGCTTTTCCCCCGAATGAGATCTCTGTCATATATGAATAAAAGGGCTTCTCTGAAAAACATTTCCCGCACTCCGAACAGGTATGCAACTTCTCCTCCGTGTAAGATCTCTGATGTGTGTGAAGACTGGGCTTCACTGAAAAGTATTTCCTGCACTCAGGACAGACATATGGCTTTTCACCTGTGTAAGATCTAAACTTTGCTGAGAAAAAACATTTCCCGCACTTAGAACAGGGATATAGCATCTTCCTTATGTGAGGTCTCTGATACACATGCAGGCTGGACTTCTGTGAAAAACATTTCCTGCACTCTGAACAACGGTGTAGCTGCTCCCTCTTGTGTGAAGCTCACCAGACATATATAAAAAAAAAGGACTCACATGAAAAACATTTCCCACACTCCGGACAGGTATGCAACTTCTCCCCCGTGTAAGATCTCTGATGTGTGTGAAGACACACAGGAATACTTGTCCCCCATGTGAGATCTCTGGTTTCTATGGGATTGAACATCTCTTAGAGACTTTCCCACACTTTAGGACATCTCTTCCTTTACTTCAAGTGAGGGGTGAGGCGGCTCCAGGTACTCTCTTCTGGGGAACATTGCACTTGACATTCCCCTCACACATTGAGTGGATTGCAGGGGGGTTCACTCAGCCCGTTTCCGCGTGTCTCCAGCTGCCACGGTCCTGTGTGCAGGAGGAAGAGAGCCGGTGTCTTCCTTGCTCCAAGAAACGCCGGCTCCTATGCCTCCCAGAGCTCCCTTGTGGCAGATCACCCGGCGTCCACTGAGCTCCGGTGAACACACAGCGCTGGGCCGAGAACACAGAAAGACACGCCGTGATGGCCGCCACTCCCGGAGGTCCTTGGTCCACATACCCCACTAGGCAAGCCCCCCTCTCCCCCGCCTAGTCTCTCCAGGGCTTCCCGCACATCTCTCCCCTTCTCGGCAGGACACTGGAGGTGCTTGGGAGCCCTCACATCGAGCTCCTGCTCAAAGCCATGGTCAGGCTCCTTCCTGGGTGTGGTCCTCCCTGCTGCTTGCCAGAGTACTACTATGTGATTTTAGTGTATTTAGTGAATGTCACTTTTTGACATTTTTAAATTTCCCGCCAGCTCCGTCCCCGTATGTTCTGACGTCGCAGGGAACGGAACCCGGAAGACAGATGCCGGCATCGGCCGGAGGACATTGCCGGGGAAGCTGCAGGGGGAACATCGTGGAAGTGCAAGACAAGGTAAGTGCAGAAGGGATCCCGCAGCAATGCTGCAAGGTATTCGCGAGTGTAGCTCAGGGTTACCGCTTGTGGTGCTGAAACTTTTCCCCTGAACTACACTCGGGAATACCTCCAGGGAGGTTAAAGGTACACCTAGAGGATTCTTCTCTGCTATCCAAAGAGACTCGGGTACCATCCATTTTGGCTAACGAAATTGAAGTCCTTAATTCTCAGCAAAACCGTTGCAGACCTCCAAGTATGCTCCAAGGGCACATGCAGCACATCAGTGACCATCCACTTTACAGACATTGACAAAAAGAAACTGATGTGCTGTGTGGAGGGGTTATATAAGGAAGGACTTCCTGCATGATTGATCTGCCAGTGTCCATTCACATATAGGTGACCTATAACCCACATAGTCATGAATATCCTGCTCTGTGTCCTGTGATGTACAAAAAAAAAAAAAAAAAAAAAAAACCTTGGAACTTTTTCTCTGATGGAACTGGTACAACAAGGGATGCTGGCAGATGTGAGGAGGGCAGAAATAGAAATTCTATATTGTACCACTTTGAAATGACAGATTGAGGTCAGAGGTCCAAGATATCTCTGATGCAGACTTGCACAAGTGCCAACAGATGTCTCCCAAACTCTGAGGAGCGAGGGAGCCCTTTCACAGTGAGACTTCTTGGTAGGTTTGGAAGACTGTGTGATAAAAAGAAGTGCTGAACCTAGGTTTTGAAGTTGACGTCTTCAGGGAATGTAAAAGGGCCCTTTTTTGCTAAGCAGAAGTAGTAGCTGTGGGATTGGATATTTAGATCTTTTCTAGGTAGAAGCATCTTTTCTCCAGTGACTTCCTTGATGAATTTGTCAAGGGATTCACCAAGTAGGCATTCACCATCAAGAGGCATTCATAAAAAGGTGTCTTTTACAAGCTTTTTATGCCATATTAACCCTACCCCCTGAGGGGTCTTCAGGGTCTGGGAGTCACAGAGATACTGTACAGGTCCAGGGCTGTAGGCCACCTACACTAGTTAAAATAACCTGCCAAGGTGAGCATCAAATGCAGGTTTCCACTGCCTGGAGCAAACATAACAGTGGGGTCTGTGTTCGGTCCCAAAAGGTAAACACCAAGAATTTGGCTGGCCATATAATGATTGAAAATCAGCTGATTCATCAGGGACCAGTTGAAATTCGATCAGTGAGTGGCCCCACTCAACAGAAGTTTGTTTGATGACTTCTGTCGAAGAGCTTTGGAGAAGGGGGCTGTTGGAAGGCAACATGTTTTTTTTATTTCAGACATTTATGGATTCTTACTGCCTTGTTGTCAAAGAACTGTTTGGCCTACTGTATATTATCTTGGAGTTTCAAGAAAAGCAAGCATTTACAACAGGATGGATGTAACAAAAGGCTGAATACCAAAATCCTTGTCCTGGGAGTTCACACATACCCCCTAGCAATGGGGCATGTGTGGACCCCCAAGACAAGGATTTTTATCTAAGAGAGCCTCAGCCCAGACTCCCTGGTGACACGAATATTAAAAGTACAGATTACATGGCTTCTAGCCAGAAGAAAGAAGCCAGATGTGATTGACCTGGGTCTGACCATTGTTGGCAATATAGCAGTAACCCCTGATGGAGACTACATATTTCCGGGAGGATGGCTGGGGTAATTCTACACTTCCTGATGAATAGGGAGGACAGCCCCTTATGAGTTATGGACGTTTACTCATTGGACAGAGGACTATACCAGGTGGGTCAAGGGAGTGTGTGTGGGTGGTGTTTGAAAATGCTTTTAAAACACAGTTTTGGCTTTGGACTCTTTCCCTCTTTGACCATTTTTCCTACCTGGGATCCGAACTTACATAACTTATCTTTACTATTATTCCTATATACTCTGTAATATTGGTTTAGATTTCTCTGTTAGTGTTTTACTTCCTTTGCTCAAAGAAGCAAGGTCTTATTTATTCACATTGTGTTTGTTATTATAGCTAACATTGCAGTATATTACATCCCTCAATATTGTCAAAGCTTAGATATTTACTAATTATAGGAACCGACAAATAGTATATAATTGTATAATAAATAGGGGGATTCCAGAAAACCACCCCCTTATTATATTAATTCAGGGGCACAGGTGAGCTCAGGATGGGGGGCATACGTGAGCTGTGGACAGTGGGGTCCAGAAGTTACCACCACCCCTTTAAGACCCTGTGACGGAGCGTAGGCAGGACAGAACACACACAGTAGATGGCAAATGCACAAAGCTTTATTGAGGCAAACAGATGACAGTCACCGAATAGGGGAGTTCGCAGGGAGGGTGAATACGCCAGTCCAGGGCGACACGAAAGGACCAACACACTTAAAGTCCAACACCGAGAGCCAAGGGAGAGTATCTGTAGCAAGTAATCCAACAGGGAGCATTGGTGTGAGGTCAGCACAAGAACAGTTCAAGTTAAACAGGCAGAGAGCCTGTACTCACGGATCCCTGGAGTCTAGCAGACAGTCTTCCCCAGCTCTGGGAGAAGGGGGGTCCTAGGCAGCCTTGGGTCTCTGCCGAGCCCAGGCCCCTTCCATCAGCTACACAGTGGTGAATACCTCCGGAGCCTGGCATTGGCTTCTTAAAACTGGTCGGATCCCCCTAGTCACCTAGGCAACCGGGGGGGGGGGGAGGCAGAGGTAGCTTGGCTCTAGCTTGCCTTAGGAATGCCATTCATCTCAGCAGAAAGGGGGAGGGGCACGGATGAGAGACAGCAGAGGGAGAAGGGACAGTGCAAGGGGCAGAGGGGGGGGGGCAGCTGTGACACTACTCCCCCTTCCATTTCACAAGTGCTAGCAAAGGGGACCCAACCGAGTTCCCTTGAAGGCACTTGTGGGCCCTGACTTAGCTACTGTGGATCTTGTTGGAGGGAAAGGCCGTCTGCATTTTGGTGTTGGCTTCCCCATCTATATCGAATGGCGAAATTATAAGGCTGGAGGGCAAGGCTCCACCTAAGGAGGCGCCCGTTGTCCCGGACACTCGGTTCAGCCATGTGAGGGGGTTGTGATCGGTGACGATGGTGAACTCCCAGGCCATACAGGTAGGGCTATAGTTTTTTTTAGGGCCCAGACTATGGCCAGACACTCCTTCTCCACCAGCATAGGCAACTTCCCGGTCCAGTAGTTTGCAGCTGAGGAAAGTGACGGGATGTTCCTCCCCAGCCTCATTGACTTGGCTGAGGACAGCCCCTAGGCCGTAGGTAGAGGCGTCTGTCTGCACAAGGAAGCATCTGTTGTGGTCAGGGGCGGCCAGGACGGGGTTGCTCGCCAGGGCAGCTTTGAGGTCACGGAAGGCGGGTTCACAGGCCGAGGTCCAGGTCACCATCCGGGGACTGTTCTTTCGGGTCAGGTCAGACAGGGGCTGGGCCATGGAGCTGAAATTAGGCACAAATGTACGGTAATAGCCGGCAGTGCCGAGGAAGGCCATCACTTGCTTCTTGGTCTGGGGGGTGGGCCAGTCATAAATGGCCTGAAACTTGGCTGGTTCAGGTTTCAGTGTCCCCCCCCCCCCCCCTACTCTGTGCCCGAGGTACTGTACCTCAGCCATTCCCAACTGGCACTTGTCTGGTCTCACTGTCAGCCCGGCTCTGCAGATGCGGTCTAGGATGGCCCCCACGTGGGCCAGGTGCTCCTCCCATGTGTCGCTAAAGATGGCTATGTCGTCTAGGTAGGCGCACGTGAACTCTTGACAACCCTCTAGTAGCTGGTCCACGACCCGTTTAAAGGTGGTGGGGGCCTTTTTCATTCCGAAGGGCATGACGAGTAATTCGTACAGGCCGAACGGGGTAATAAAGGTGGAGCGCTCAATGCCCTTTTTTGTGAGTGCGATTTGCCAGTAACCCTTGCTAAGGTCTAGGGTGCTAACGCAGCGGGCCTCAGCTAGATGGTCCAGCAGGTCGTCTATGCGGGGCATGGGGTAGGCGTCACTGACAGTGTAGTCATTCAACCTCCGGTAGTCCACGCAAAAGCGGGTGGTCCCATCCTTCTTTGGAACCTGCACCACCGGGGAGGCCCAAGGACTGCGAGAGGGTCGGATGATACCCAGCTGGAGCATCTCGGAGAGTTCAGCCCGGATGGCCGACTTCACGGATTCGGGGACCCGATATGGGGCCTGCTGGATGGGTTTCTGACTGTGGGTCTCCACGTGGTGGAGGGCTAACCTGGTGCGGCCCAGAATGGCCGAAAAGGCGACGGCCCAGTCCGCTAGCACAGTCCGCATTTGGGCCCTCTGGTGGGGGTTCAGCTGAGCCCCCGTGGGAATCTGATCTAGGGGATGTCATGGAAATTTTGTATTACAGGTTGAACTTTAAATGTGTCATATATTAGTGTTATTCATATGTCTCTCGTGTGGCTTAATTAAAGCTCTGAAGGCTGCAATTAGGCCATGCGCATGTACAATGTATATATTACAGTACTCAGCTCGGTAATGGATGAGATGGCAGATCTGCGCTTATAGATCGGCATGTATGCCACCTTGGCTTTCGATGCGAATGCCGCCAGCGGTAGGCCGCAGGCCTGTATCCACATATCAGCAGCATAGTACCACATGGACTTCGTATAGCCAGGCGCCGGGCAGTGCGAACTCCGCGTGTAGGCTCATGTATATCTTACAAACCACTACGACCTGAACTGTATCTGGATGGATGTGTTTTAATAAAGATCGTATCGGGTCCATTCAGATACAGACTGACACTGTTTAATCTAAGCGATGCTTGTACAGGGAATGGACATACTAGTAGGAGCTGATAGGATGGGAAGTTTGCTCTCCACCGAGAGCTCATGGGGGAGGGGAGGACTGGTTCAACTGGCTTCCAGTATAGATAAGAGGAAATGCTACACTCCAAACAGGATGTACATTCTCATGTATGGACATCCCTATGCATTGTTCTGTGGGAGGGGATTGACCTGACCCTCGTGTGTGGGGGGCGTGTATGTGCTTTAATAAAACAAGAGCCAGGGGATGGAACCGGGCTCAGAATGAATTCCAACTGCAACCAGAGAGTATCGTCCGATCATTCCTGGGTAACGGGAGCACCATTTTCCCCACATCTCAAGAGATGCTAAACCAATTGGAGGCGCAGGAATCGTGGAGTTTAGCTGAAGTCGTGGTAAGTGGAGGTTGTAATACGGCTTGCAGCGAGATTTACACAGCTTTATGGGGGATTTCTGCGCATTCCAACTGCGAGTACTCACGGTAAGGAGAAATTCGTTAAAACCAAATTTCCAAGATAGTTTGGCGAGCCAGAGGATTCTAACGCAAATTCTTCGATAGCTAACCGAGTACGAGGGGGGAATGAGCCATCATGAACTAGCAAAAAGTATGCACATTTCAGGTCTCTCTACCGTTAAGAGGATCGCTTTTTGCGCGTGTGGCTGATTTCGCTCTCTGTTAGCTAACATGAATTCCACTTAGCAAGGACCTAGTTGTCCTAAAATTTTGATTTGTGGGTGAAAGACAAGGGTTTTTCTCTGCTAAAAGCAGCAGAGGGTGGGTTTGGTTGGCTGGATTTGGTCAAGTTTAAAAATCTTTCAACCAAAAATTAAACGGGTATATGTTTTAGCGGGTTAAAAGTTTTTGCATAGTTTAGGTAAGTATTTGCGGGTTGTAGGTACTGTGGTAATTGCTCTACCTCCCTCCACGTGAGGTAATTATTACAGTGCTGAAAGGTTTAGATTAATTGTTAACTGTTGTAAGATCTTTGTGTGTATATAGTCTGTGCAGTGTTTTGTCGGTACTACTGCTCCCAGCAAGTATGCAGCAGTGGGTCTTTTCTGTTACATGCGCATGTTAGTGTGATATGTTGTTTTTTTTCTATGTCTGTTCTGTGATTGTGCCAATTTGTGTTGTATGTGTACTGTATATTGTTGTGTAATTGTCCAGTGTATGTTTTGTCCAAAAGACTGTTTTATGTAAGAGGTTAGAGGCAATTTTGAGGCTAGTGTCTGCCATGTGCTTTCTCTGGTGGTGGCCATTTTATTGACTGCCATGTGCTTTCTCTGGTGGTGGCCATTTTATTGACTGCCATGTGCTTTCTCTGGTGGTGGCCATTTTGTTGACTACCACATGTGCTTTCACTGGTGGCCATTTTGTTGACTACCACATGTGCAGTAATCTCTATGCAATGTATATGCAGTTTTCTATATGCATTTGACCCACATTGTGTCTTTAATCCAAATTTTTAGTTAAGTTGTTTGCTTTTAGCTTTAAATTTGCGTATTGCCAGCCAATTCAAAGTGTGTTAAGCAAGTTTTTCCCTCACATGTTCCACATTTAGGGAGCGCGGTGAAGTTTGGGTTT